>NC_089494.1:88125934-88428851 GCF_036850765.1 Saccopteryx bilineata | reverse complement strand
CTCCCAGAAAGAAAGAAATGAACAAAATTTAAAAAAAAAATTAAACAAAAGAAAAGTGATCAAATGGACTGTGGTTTGAGGGGGGTAGAATTGCTTAGGAGCCAAATTTTTCCCCAAATAAGCAAACATAGAAACATGGCTCAGTTAGTTAGAAGTCTGACTAAGCTGTGTGTCTGACATATCTTAGATGCAGAATAAAACAACACAGAGCCAAAGGGTCCTTCATGGTCAGTGAGTATAGGGCTACCAAACACAGAGATATAATATGATTCATGTAGCTGATTATTGGCAAACCTGGATCTAGTACTTATGTCTTCTTACCATCAACTTAGCACTCCATAGGTCTTTGCTTTCCAACATTCATTTTAATGTTTCTGCTGGCAGAAAGCCATTTTTGGAATGGTCATTTTTGGAATGAGTTGTGACTTTTGGCAAGTTTTGATTCATTGATAGTAAATTCTACCTGCCTATAAGGACTCAAATATTCCCGTTCTGTCTGTTAAAGCATTAAAGTCTGTTTTCTCCCTTTTTCACACACTGCCATTCAGACATTTATGTTGAAAGCAATGGCAAGATTGGGGTATTAGCTTGGGAGTTCAGGAACACCCAAATCCAGCCTCAGACCGGTCATCTCTTCTCCCTGTGGAGTCTTTAAGGAGATAAACACACAGAAAAAGAGAACAGAGAATCCTTTATTGTTAGTATGGCTTCTTGCCAAAACACACATGAAAAGTCCTAGTAATTTGGTCCAAAGGCATAAGGAGAACCTTACCATCTCCCCAGTCCAAAATCCAAATCTTACAACTAGTGAACAGTGGACAGAGGAGATGAGGGCACCAGAACATGAGCAAGGGGACGGACGGGGTGGCAGTGTCAGGGGCGGAAGGCGCTGGTTGCTTTACCATTCAGACTGGGTTTCCATCAGAATCCAGAGAAAGGAGCCAGGCTGTTTCTTGCATCTGCTCTTGCAGAACTGGCAGCTTTGAGAGTATGAAGGCATGAGAAACAAGGAGCCACGTGTAAGTGGTAACCTTTAAAAGCACAGCCTCACTGCCTTCAAGCAAATTTGCCTCAGTCAGGCTTGTATCACCTTACTAATCAGTGTAGTAGTACCTCCTGTGAGGGAGGAGAACAGAGAATTGTTGTAGAGGAACTGAGAAGGTGGCCATATGGTCTCCTCTTTGCTTTGCTTCCCCGGCCTAAATGTCCACTGTTATCTGAGATGACCTCTACATCTTTGAGCATCTTCCCGGCCTCCTCTGAATGTGCCTTCTTTGTCAGCCGCTCCAGAGTGATGTATCTCCAGACATGGTTCGGCTGGTGCAGATAGAATGAGACTATTGTTTCCCTTAGTCTATCTAGGCCAGTAGTGTGGTAGAAACAGATATTTAAACTTCTATTTATGTTTATTTATTTAATTTTCATTTCACATTTTTCTATATTTTTATCTCACGTTTTCGATGTATTAGCAACTCTTCATCTATTGGAAGTCTGGAATTAAACTTGAACCTTCTTTACCCATGATCAACAATCTCTAGGCATGAAAGTTACTTATTTGTTCTCCACTCAGCCCCTATTTCTACTGTGTTAATTTAGGCCCTTAGCTTTGCCTTTCTAGACTATTGCCATAGTCTCCTGCATGCTCTCTTACTCCAGTTTGCCCCCCTTAAAAATATTGTCCAGTGGCCATTGCCTTGCCTTGCACAAGTCCTTTTAATAACTCCCCAATGTTTACCAGAAAGAGTTTAGATTCTTGAATAAGTCCCTAACCATATTTTCTGCTTCCCTGTCATGTCTACCTAGAAATGTGATGCTCTGGAAATACTGTGTTGCCAGTAGTTTATTTAAGTTGTGTATACCTGTCTTTGCTCATTCCATTCCCTCTGCCTAGAATGCATTCCTCACCTTACTTTACTTTGCATAGGCATGCCCTCTAAGACCAAGCTCAAGCATCTTCTCTACTGGGAATTCTGCTGTGAACCCTTGGATTAAAGTAACTGCTCTCCTTCCATTTCCAATATCAGCGTTTTTGTACTAAAAGGTCCAGAAATTTCTACATTACATAAAACTTATCTACTTATGTGTTTGTGAATAGACTGGAAGTTCTTTGAAAGCAGTGACCATACTTTATTCATCTGTGTCTGTCTAGCATGGTATTTGGCACCCAGAAAGACTTAATCAGTATTTAAAGGATTGGACTCGACCAGTGGTCGGTAAACTCATTAGCCAACAGAGGCAAATATCAACGGTACAACAATTGAAATTTTTTTTGAGAGCCAAATTTTTTAAACTTAAACTATATAGGTAGGTAGGTACATTGTTATTAACTTAATTAGGGTACTCCTAAGCTGGCCTTTGTGCCTGCACATGGTATTTTGTGGAAAAGCCACATTCAAGGGGCCAAAGAGCCACATGTGGCTCACAAGCTGCGGTTTGCCGACCACTGGACTAGACGTACTTGGTAAGGTAATAAGCAATGATTTGTAACTTCTCATACCTTTTTTACTTAGCATTGTCAGGTTGGTTTCTATAAATTTATGAATTCTAAATGTAGATTTTGATATTTGCTCTCTTTATTTTTTCATTTAATATTTAAAAAATAATTCTGTCAATATTTCTCTGGTTATTATATATAATAATTATATATAATTATATATTAAATTCAATACATAATTATATATTACACATTTAGTTTGGAATTATTTTAGTGAATGATTTCTTAACACACATAATGATCTTTCTTCTTCTCAACGAATGTGTTTCCTTGAACCAGTTGTATTCTTCTATTGCCACTAAGGTGGGATCCTCAGGACCCTCATTTCTCTGAGTCTGTGGGAAGTAATATTCATTTGAGTCTTGATATCATGGTCTAGTCCTGTTTTCATAAAGCTAACATTGAATATCAATGAAATGTTACATTTCCTTCTTGCCTTGACATATGCATTCCCTTTTCCATGCTTCCCACTATGTGCATAGATTTATAAGCATTGGATGTTATACCCATTGTTTTGTATTCCCTTCCCTGTTATTTCCTTCAGAGAATAACTAGTTTCTTTCTCTATCTCCAGTTTTTCTTTTTGTGGCTAAGCTTATTTCTCTTCCACAGTGATTGGTTTTCCTATTTTATCTAAATTCCCACCCCCTCCCACCCATTCTCTTCAGATTTCACTTTATAGTAAAGACTTTTTGAACAGATTCATTAAAATTTTTTGCTTATTTACATGCTTGCTTTTTCTTTGTTCAAAGGTCAAGATTGTAAGGAAAGAAATACAATTTAGATGAATGTTTCAAAGATGCATTTGAAGAGAAATCTTAGGCTGATCTTGCTGTGTTAATGTTGATTAGAGTGAGAATCTTTCAGAAGGTCTAAATCACAATAAAAATTATTTTTTGCAAGAATCAAATGGAATTGTGCCTATTAATAAAAGGAAATTTCGGAAGAGACACTTGACTCATCACTTGCCACAGCCTGAAATATATTGGATGAAGTGCCTAAATAATGTCTTTCTAAGACCTGTTATAACTGCATTCATTATTTGTTGGTGCTTGAATAACAGAATTTTCAGTTGGAATATAGAAAAACACCAATACTGTCAGAAAGAGGCATAATGTAGTTTTTGAGAATTAAAAATAAATTTTTAGGGAATTTTATAACTTGTATCACCTTTAATGTTTTTTTATTCATGAAGGTAAGCCTTTTGCTATTCTATATAATCCAAATCATCACCATTACAGTTTTATGATATGATGATTTATAATTCTCAAAGACTTGTATAATTTGATTTTCATACTACTTCTTTGAAGTAAACAGGAAGGCAATTCTCTTTCTTTTTCTGCTAGAAAAATGGGAATATGCATACTCATGTGGATGTTAAGGTAAACTGCAAATAGCACCTGCAAATACTTTGATGCTCAGGTTTTTTTGTGTTTTGTTGGGTTTTTTTTTTGGTGTGTGAGAGAGAGAGACAGAGAGACAGAGACAGACAGAAAGGGAGAGAGAAGAGAATCATTAACTTGTAGTTGCATCACTTTAGTTATTCATTGATGGCTTCTCATATGTGCCTTCACTGGGGGCTCCAGCTGAGTCAGTGACCCCTTGCTCAAGCCAGTGACATTGGACTTTAAGCCAGTGATCTCTAGGCTCAAGTCAGTGACCATAAGGTCATGTCTATGATCCCATGCTCAAGCTGGCAACCCTGCGCTCAAGCTGGCAACCTCGGGGTTTCAAACCTGGGTCCTTGATGCTCTATCCACTGTGTCACCACTAGGTCAGGTGATGCTCAGTTCTTATAACATCTGTTGTGTTAGTTTCCTGTGGTTCTTGTACCATATAAAGGTGGCTTAAAATAAGAAAATGTATTCTCTTTCAGTTCTAGAAGTGAAGAGTCTGAAATTAAGGTATTGGCAGGGTTGTGCTCCCTTCAGAGGCTCCAAGAGAAATTCTGTCCCTCACTTCTTCCAGCCTTTGGTGGCCACTGACATTCCTTGGCTATGAGTGCATCACTCCAGGCTCTGCCTCTGTGGTCACATTGCATACTCTTCCATTTTCATGCCATTAGGATGATTTCCTCATCTGGAGAGCCTTAACTTAATCACATTTATAAAGACCCTTTTTCTAGGTAAGGTTACATTCACAGGTTCCAAGGGTTAGAGACATTTTTTCAGCCCACACATACCTTAGATTTTGCACTGAGTTTGTGTACTTTAACAGATTTCTGACTCATAGTCTACTCTGAGCAGATCTTGAATTCTTCTCTTTAAACAGTGTCTTTTTTTTTTTTTTTTATAATTTTATTTTTTTAATGGGGTGACATCAATAAATCAGGATACATATATTCAAAGATAACAAGTCCAGGTTATCTTGTCGTTCAATTATGTTGCATACCCACCACCCAAAGTCAGATTGTCCTCTGTCACCTTCTATCTTGTTTTCTTTGTGCCCCTCCCCACCCCCTATCCCTCTCCCATTCCCCCCTCCCCCCCGTAACCACCACACTCTTGTCAATGTCTCTTAGTTTCAGTATTATGTCCCACCTACGTATGGAATAATACAGTTCCTGGTTTTTTCTGATTTACTTATTTCGCTTCGTATCATGTTATCAAGATCCCACCATTTTGCTGTAAATGTTCCGATGTCATCATTTCTTATGGCTGAGTAGTATTCCATAGTGTATATGTGCCACATCTTCTTTATCCAGTCATCTATTGATGGGCTTTTTGGTTGTTTCCATGTCCTGGCCACTGTGAACAATGCTGCAATAAACATGGGGCTGCATGTGTCTTTACGTATCAATGTTTCTGAGTTTGGGGATATATACCCAGTAGAGGGATTGCTGGGTCATAAGGTAGTTCTATTTGCAGTTTTTTGAGGAACCACCATACTTTCTTCCATAATGGTTGTACTACTTTACATTCCCACCAACAGTGTATGAGGGTTCCTTTTTCTCCACAGCCTCTCCAACATTTGCTATTACCTGACTTGCTAATAACAGCTAATCGAACAGGTGTGAGGTGGTATCTCATTGCCGTTTTGATTTGCATTTCTCTAATAGCTAAAGAAGATGAGCATCTTTTCATATATCTGTTGGCCATTTGTATTTCTTCCTGGGAGAAGTGTCTATTCATATCCTCTTCCCATTTTTTTATTGGATTGTTTGTTTGTTTGTTGTTGAGTTTTATGAGTTCTTTGTATATTTTGGATATTAGGCCCTTATCTGAGCTGTTGTTTGAAAATATCATTTCCCATTTAGTTGGCTTTCTGTTTATTTTGTTATCAGTTTCTCTTGCTGAGCAAAAACTTCTTAGTCTGATGTAGTCCCATTCATTAATTTTTGCCTTCACTTCTCTTGCCATTGTAGTCAAATTCATAAAATGCTCTTTAAAACCCAGGTCCATGAGTTGAGTACCTATGTCTTCTTCTATGTACTTAATTGTTTCAGGTCTTATGTTTAGATCTTTGATCCATTTTGAGTTAATTTTTGTACAGGGAGAGAGACTGTAGTCCAGTTTCATTCTTTTGCATGTGGCTTTCCAGTTTTCCCAGCACCATTTATTGAAGAGGCTTTCTTTTCTCCATTGTGTGTTGTTGGCCCCTTTATCAAAAATTATTTGACTATATATATGTGGTTTTATTTCTGGACTTTCTATTCTGTTCCATTGGTCTGAGTGTCTATTTTTCTGCCAATACCATGCTGTTTTGATTGTCGTGGCCCTATAATAGAGTTTGAAGTCAGGTATTGTTATGCCCCCAGCTTCATTCTTTTTCTTTAGGATTGCTTTGGCTATTCGGGGTTTTTTATAGTTCCATATAAATCTGATGATTTTTTGCTCTATTTCTTTAAAAAACGTCATTGGAAGTTTGATGGGAATTGCATTAAATTTGTATATTGCTTTGGGTAATATAGCCATCTTGATTATATTTATTATTCCTAGTCAAGAACAAGGTATATTCTTCCATCTCATTATATCTTTTTCAATTTCCCTTAACAATGGTTTATAGTTTTCATTATATAAGTCCTTTACATTTAAACAGTGTCTTTTCACCTCATAACTCTGCTCCTGCTCCTGATTTTTATGACTTTATGCTTACTCAACTTCATTGGTGTATGTAAATAATTTTCCAAGATCACAAGTCAGGGTAACCAGATCTGTAGTGTTTTAATTTTTTAGTTAAATGTTCTTTCTAATGACTATACTATTAACACATTTTATTCTAATGTAAAATGGGATTCAATAATAAGAAAACAAACAACCCAATTAAAAATGGGCCAAGATCTTTAACAAACACCTCAGCAAAAAAAATATGTACTGATGTCAAATAAGCATATGAAGGGATGCTCCACATGATTGTTACCAGGTAAATGCAAATTCAAATAACAATGAGATATCACTACACACCTATTACAATGGCCAAAATCTGGTACAAGGACAACATCAAAAGCCAACAAGGATGTGGAAAAACAGGAATTTTTGCATATTGCTGAAGGGTATGTAAAATGGTAAAGCCACTTTGGAAGACACTTTTTTAGTTTCTTATAAAACTAAATTTACTTTTACATATGATCCAGCAATCATGTTCCCTGGTATTTACCTAAAGGAGCTGAAAACTTATGTCCACACAGAAACCTGCACATGGATGTTTATAGCAGTTTTATTTATAATTGCTAAAACTTGGAAGTAATCAAAATATTTTTCAGTAGGTGAATGGGTAAATAAATTGTGGTACTTCCGGAAAATGGAATATTATTCAGTGCTAAAATGAAGTGAACTATTGAAAAGACATAGATGAACCTTAAATGCATATTACTAAGTGAAAGAAACCAACCTGTAAAGCCTGTATACTATATGATCCCAACTACATGACATTCTGGAAAATGAAAAACTATAGAGACAATAAAAAAATCAGTGCTTGGTAGGGTGGGGTGGGGGTGGGGGAAGAGATGAATAGGCAGAGTACAGAGGATTTCTAGGGCAGTGAAAATACTTTGTGTGATATTAATATGATGGGTATATGTCATTATACATTTGTGCAAACCCATAGAACAATACCAAGAATGAACCCTATGGACACTAGCCCAGCAGAGAGGAACTAGTCAAGTCACCACTAGCAGCTCATGGGTCTACCTCTTGCACTGCTCAGTGCCTGCATTTTCCCATTTTAAGTTTATCCTTCTAGACACAGCTCCTCAAGGATTCTGAATAATCAGAGAATGACAAGATGGCCATGGAGTAGGCAGACATTCTGTAAGGTCGGTGGATAGAGGGATGGTCACGTAGTAACTCAGACCCACCCACTTTGGCTAGGACCGCCCACAATCAAGCCTGCCAAAGGAAGCTTTCCAGGAACTATTTGGAAGGAAGCGATCCTCTGCCAGCCAGTGAAATTTCACCACGTCACAGTAGCTCCACTTCCCTAGAGGGACCCTTTAAATATCTCCCACGCAGTTTAATCTTTGCAACTTCCCTGGCCTCCATCTTTCCTCGGGGCCAGGGAACCTTGCCGGGTGGGATGTGCGCTCTGTACTCAATAAAGCCCTTTATTATTCCACACTTTGCGGCTCTGAACCCCGTTCCTTCCTTCTCGGCGGGGAAAAATACCTTACATTTTGGTGCCAAAACCTGGGAAGGAGTTAGAAGTCCACAAAGACCACTCCTTTCTCCTCTCCTCTGAGAAAGAACCAGGATCTCCGATCTCCAACCCACTTTGGCGCACGGTGCGGTAAGTCCCCTGCCTCCAGCTTTCCTCTCAGTTCTTTCCTCCGAGACTCCCTGTCCGAAACCGTAGCTATGGCAGGGAAGTCTTTTCCATCCATCTGAGTGAGCATGTGTTTGTGGAGACCTCCCCAAGCACATCCACTTTCATCCGTGGCTGGACATTGAGTTTTTAGGATGCTAATGCTCAGGTCTGACCACTCCAAGAACTGAGTGCGGCTGTGAGGGCACAGGAATTTCCCTCCCTAAGGAAGAAGAAACTGTTCTTCTTCTATGCTGTGGCCAGGCCACAGAACCCATTCAATTAGCCTCCTGAAGGGACTTTCGGTTTTAACACCCTCACCAATTTAACTATCGCCAAAAAAGCTGGGAACTGATTGGAGATCTCTTACATACATGGCTCCTAATTATTCGTGCACCTGTACTTTATCTCTGTGCTGCCTGTTCCACTGCATGGGCCTTTTTCTGGCCAGAGAAACCTCACCTAAAACCTCTATTCCTAATCTTTCCTTCTCCGCGGACTCCAAACTCTCCCTCCCCTCCCTTCTCAAAAACCTGTTTCTTATTCGCCATCTACTACCTTCTCTTTTCCCTCCCCTGCTGGCCAGGGGCCCCTCCCTTCACTGTGTTCTCTAGTCCCACCTCTGTCAGGCCTTTCTCAGCCTGGCATTGGCTCTTACACCAGTTTTCAGGATGTCCAACTCCAATTTTCTTGCAGGAAGTTCCTGCCCTGTCCTGCCTTTGGCTCCAGCATTTTTCCTGCAGAATCTGGGTGCCGGGCTCTGCACGAGCCCCCCTCCTCTTATTCCCAATCCCCCAAACCCCTATTTGGAACCTGTGAATATGGCATTTAAAGTTTTTAACGGTCCCAACTAGTAAAAACAGGCCTGTTCGCCAGGCCCCCATGCAGCAGAAGGTAACGCTCCAAACCCCCAGGTCTTGTGGGAACCCTGAGACCAGCAGAGCCACCAGCAGCTTGCTTTAAGTGTGGCAAGCAGGACCACCGGTCCCGGCACGGCCCCTGCCGGTGGCTGCCCACTGAGCCCTGCCCTGACTGCAAGCAGCCCAGTCACTGGCGGAGTGATTGCCCCTTTGGGCAACAGGTTTTTTCCTCAGCGCCTCTACGTAGAGGAAAAGCTGCCCAAATGGAAGGCCAATCCAGCCAGGTGGGTGCATCACTCGAACTCCTAGGACATGGCCTGGACTTGGAGAACCCAGGGTTCTGCAACAAGTGGGTAAGTCAGTCCATCTCATCTCTTGTGGACATGGAGGCTGCCTTCTCTGTTTTTACCTTCATACTCTGGACCTCTAGTTCCCTCACAGGTTTTGGTTATGGGAATGGATGGGACCCCCTTGCTTTCCCCTTTTTACGCCACCCCTGACATGCAGTTCTGCCTCAAGCTTGCCTCCTTATAGGACCACTGGCAGTCGGAACCACTGGACTTCATCCATCTCTAGCTCACCAAAAGACTGGACCCTGCAAAATCCTCTATTACTCCTCTCTTTTTAAAAAATCCTTACAGGACCGCATCTGCGAAGTTTCTCCAGTCACAGCCACACAGATGTTCCTCTTGACACCCCTCAAAGCCACCACCTTCTGATCTCCCCTTCCCCACTACGTCCCTATTCAGCAGGAAGTAGCCAGATGAAAAAACGGCGCCCCTTTTTCTATTTAACACAAAAGGTCAGAATGTAAGGTCGGTGGATAGAAGGATGGTCACGTAGTAACTCAGACCCGCCCACTTTGGCTAGGACCGCCCACAATCAAGCCCGCCAAAGGAAGCTTCCCAGGAACCATTTGGAAGGAAGCGATCCTCTGCCAGCCAGTGAAATTTCACCATGTCATAGTAGCTCCACTTCCTTAGAGGGACCCTTTAAATATCTCCCACGCAGTTTAATCTTTGCAACTTCCCTGGCCTCCATCTTTCCTCGGGGCCAGGGAACCTTGCCGGGTGGGATGTGTGCTCTATACTCAATAAAGCCCTTTATTATTCCACACTTTGCGGCTCCGAGCCCCGTTCCTTCCTTCTCGGCAGGGAAAAATACCTTACACATTCCAACTCCCACCTCCTAGAACCAAAGTGGATTACAGTTTAATTTTGAGAACAGTCATCTTGAAAGACCAACTTTGGACTAAACTAAGAGAACTCTATAGCCAAAGACCACTGAAGAACCCACACTGAGACTAGTAAGAAAGGTGGAGATACAGAAAGGGATGCCCTGCTCCCAGGAGCGAGCAGTGGCCTGGAGGGACTCTTGTGCCAGGGAGGGTTGCCCGGAGAGTTGGGGGTCCTCAGCCCCAGGACCAGAGCCCTGGAGCCTAAAACAGATGTACGGACAGTATTTAGCTGAGAAAGGAGCCAAAATACTGTTTGCAAGAAAGAGATAGAACTTTAGACCCAGGCTCTGTCTTAAAGAGACCACACAGAAAACCTCAACCACAGCCACTTACCTGATGTATGGGAGCGGGAAGCACTGAGAAGTCTGGAGTTGCCAGAGGAGAGTGTAATCTCTGAGGCACAGGGAGAGACACTTTAAGGGACAGCCACTTTAACACCTGGTCTGACTCACTCCCCAAATCTAAACTGACCATTTTTCCTGGGAGCAGCAACACCAGAAAAGGGAAGAAATTACCCCACACACCAGAGGCTCTCCTGCTCCAGTCAGAGCAAAGAGGCTCTTAGAAGCAGGCAGCACATTATGAAAACAGGTAGTGACTGCTGAGGTCTGAGCTACATCATCTTCCCCATACTTCCCCCAGGGGGCAGGCTGGCGAGTGGCAGTGGGTGCAGCTGCAAGGGCTGGGGCGGTACAAGTGCATGTGTGCAACCTTGCCAGCAGTGGTGGAGGCTGGGGCGACCATGGAGGCAGTCTGAGCAGGCACACGGAAGTCAGTCCACGGAGACGGAGGCCACAGTGGCCACTGTGGCGGCCCAAACATGCATGCACAAGCCTGCCCATGGTGGTGGAGACTGGGGCAACTGCGGAAGCGGTCCAGGCTGGCACATGCAAGCTTGCCTGTGGTGGCAGAAGATGCAGTGGCTGTGGAGGTGGGCTGGCGCTGGCAGTGCCCAAGCCAGAATGCCCGAGGCAGTGGCAGCAGTTGTGGCAGGCTGGCAGACAGATCACACACTGGGAACACAGAGGCCACATCCACTGGACTCCAATGGCCACAAATAAATAAATAAAAAGTCTGGATAGAATGACACTTGAGGCTAAGGGGCAAGCCATATTCAGTACCATAACTAATCACTGAATTACAGTACTGAGCTCAACAAGTAGCTAGCAATAGGAGGCAGCAGAAAGTGGATCTCAGGGGAACTTGAACTTTAAATGAACTTCTCCCAGGCCAAGAGTAGATGAAAGATAGCCTAGGAGGGCAGCTGATATTTACAACAATACCTGGGCCCAGCAGAGGCAGCCACAAGATCTGGATCTCCTGTAGCTCCAAAAGGTTGATAAGGGCCAGTCATAGGCTGTGAACCCCACTGATCTGCACCAGGCTTTGGCCAGGGAAGACCAGGGAAGGCACATCCAGTGGCCAGATATGGAGAGCATCTGTTCAGGACCTAACCCCACCCTTGTTAGAGTGGTATCTTAAGGAAGGGCCCCTCACAGCTGACCCAGCTAAGACATAAAAAACACTGATACAAATAGCAAAGAGAACAATGACAGCAGACAAGTAGCCTACAGTGAATTACAAACAACAGATGAGGCTAACCCAAGAAGATTTAGAAACAACACAACTGAAAGCTGGAGTCTGACAACAACAACCCTATACTTAGCTAGCTACACAAAAAGCACATCCAGAGGAGCAGTATATACAAAGACAAAATAGGAAGACATAGAAATGCAATCCAAATAAATCAACATGAGAAATCCCCAGAAAAAGAACTGAATGAGATGGAAATAACAATGAGATGGATGCAGAGTTTAAAATAATGATTGTTAGGATGCTCAAGGATCTTAGAGCAACAATGGATGGATATAATGAGCACCTAAATAAAGAGATAGCAAGCATCAAAATGGACATTGAAATCATAAAGAAGAACAAGTCACAAATAACAAATACAATATCAGAAGTGAAGACTACACTAGAAGAAATTAAAAGTAAGCTGAATGATGCAGAGGATCAAATCAGCAATTTAGAGGACAAGATAAACAAAAGCACGGAAGCAGAGCAGCAAAAAGAAAAAAGGTCAAAAAGTCTGAGGAAAGTCTTAGAGAGCTCTGTGACAACATGAAGAGAAACAACATCTGCATCATAGGGGTTCCTGAAGGAGAAGAGAAAGAACAAGGGATAAAGAACCTGATTGAAGAAATTATGGCTGAAAACATCCCTAAATTGATGAAGGAAAAAGTCACAAAACTTCGAAAAGCACAGAAGGTCCCAATAAAGAGGAACTCAAAGAGGCCTATACTAAGACACATCATAATTAAAATACCAAAATTAAGGGATAAAGAAAGGATACTAAAAGTTGCAAGAGACAAGCAGTCAATCACCTACAGAGAAGCCCTCAAAAGGATGACATCTGACTTCTCAACAGAAACACTAGAGGCCAGAAGGAAATGACAAGAAATATGCAAACTAATGCAAAACAAGAACCTACAATCAAGACTTCTTTACCCAGCAAGGCTATCATTTAAAATTGAGAAGAAATTAAAAGCTTCTCAGACAAAAAAAATCCTCAAGAAATTCATTACAACCAAAACAATGTTGCAAGAAGTGTTAAGGGGCCTGTTGTAAACAGAACAAAGGGAAAAAAATCTAGAAAAAGAAGAATGTAGAATTAAAGAATAAAATAGCAATAAAGAACTACATATCAATAATAACCTTAAATGTAAATGGCTTGAATGCTCCCATCAAAAGACATAGGGTAGCTGCATGGATAAGAAAACGGGACCTGTACATAGGCTGTCTACAAGAGACCCAACTCAAAACAAAAGAGACACACAGACTGAAAGTGAAAGGATGGAAAAAAATATTTCATGCAAATGGAAATGAAAAAAAAAAGTTGGGGTAGCAATACTTGTCTCTGACAAAATAAACATTAAAACAAAGGCCATAGTAAGGGATAAAGAAGGTCACTACATAATGATAAAGGGAGCTATCCAACAGGAAGATATAATCATTTAAATATCTATGCGCCTAATAAAGGATGACCTAAATTTATAAAGCAGATTTTGATTAACATAAAGGGTGAGATCAACAGCAATACTATAACAGTAGGGGATTTTAATGCCCCACTAACATCATTAGATAGATCCTCAAGAAAGAAAACTAACAAAGAAACAGCAGACTTAAAGGACACACTAGATCAACTGGATTTAATAGATATCTTTTGAACCTTTCACCCTAAAGCAGCAGAATATACATTCTTCTCAAGTGCTTATGGTACATTCTCTAGAATAGACCACATGTTAGGACACAAAAAGAGTCTCAGTAAGTTTAAGATGATTGAAATTATATTAAGCATCTTCTCTGATCACAATGGCATGAAACTAGAAATCAACTACAATAAAAAAACTGAAAAATGTTCAAACACTTGGAGGCTAAACAGCATGTTACTAAAAACAAATGAGTTCACAATGAGATCAAAGGAGAAATTAAAAATTTCCTTGAAACAAATGAAAATGAATATACAACAACTCAAAATTTATGAGACACAACAAAAGCAGTCCTGAGAGGGAAGTTCATAGCATTACAGGCATACATTAAGAAGCAAGAAAAAACCTAAATAAACAACCTAACCCTACATCTAAAAGAACTAGAAAAAAAAACAACAACAAAGAAAGCCCAGAGGAAGTAGAAAGAAAGAAATAATAAGGATCAGAGAAGAAATAAATAACATAGAGGCTATAATAACAATACAGAAGATCAATGAAACCAAGAGCTGGTTCTTTGAAAAGGTAAACAAGATTGATGAACCTTTAACCAGACTCACCAAGAGAAAAAGAAAGAGGACTCAAATAAATAAAATTAGAAATGAGAGTGGAGAAGTATCAACTGACACAGGAGAAATACAAAAGATTGTAAGAAAATACTATGAAGTACTATATGGCAAGAAATTAGACAACCTAGGTGAAATGGACAAATTTCTTGAAACATATAGTCTTTCAAAAATCAGTCTGAAAAAAATCAGAAAACATAAATAGAACAATTTCATCAAATGAGATTGAAACAGTTATCAAAAAACTTCCAACAAACAGGAGTCCTGGGCCAGATGGCTTCACAGGTGAATTTTATCAAATATTCAAAGAACTAACTCCTATCTTTCTCAAGCTATTTGAAAATATTCAAGAGGAAGGAAGATTTCCAAACTCCTTTAATGAGATGAGCATAATCCTCATTCAAAAACCAGGCAAAGACACTAGAAAGAAAGAAAATTATAGGCCAATATCCTTGATGAACTTAGATGCTAAAATTCTCAACAAAATATTAGCAAACCGGATCCAGCAACACATGAAAAAAAATCATACATCACGATCAAGTGGGATTTATTCTGGGGAGGCAAGGCTGGTACACTATCTGCAAATCAATCAATGTAATTCATTACATTAAAATAAGGAAGGAGAAAAATCACATGATAATATCAATAGATGCAGAAGAAGCATTTGATAAAATCCAGCATCCATTTATGATCAAACTCTTAGCAAAGTGGGAATACAGGAAACATACATCAACATGATAAAGGCCATCTATGACAAACCCACAGCCAACATCATACTCAATGGGCAAAAATTAAAAGCAATCCCCTTAAGATCAGGAACAAGGCAGGAATGCCCCCTTTTAAGACATATTATTCAACATAGTACTGGAAGTCCTAGCCATACCAATCAGATAAGAAGAAAAAATAAAAGGCATCTAAATTGCAAAAGAAGAATTAAAACTATCATTATTTGCTAATGACTTGATACTGTATATAGAAAATCCTAAAATCTCATTAAAAAAACTACTGGACCTGATAAATGAATTCAGCAAGGTGACAGGATATAAAATTAATATTCAGAAAAATAGTGGCATTTTTATACACCAACAATGAACTGTCTGAAAGAGAAATTAAGAAAACAATTCCCTTCACTATTGCAACAATAAAAATAAAGAACCTAGGAGTAAATTTAACCAAGGAGGTTCAAGACTTGTACTTAGAAAATTATAAAACATTGATAAAAGAAATCAAGGAAGATACAAACAAGTGGAAGCATATATCATGTTTATGGATATGAAGAATTAATTTGTCTATATTACCCACAGCAATCTATAAATTCAATGCAATTGTTATTAAAATACCAATGGCATACTTCAAAGACATAGAACAAATACTCCAAAAATTTATATGGAACCAAAAAAGAACACGAATAGCCTCAGCAATCTTGTAAATGAAGAATAAAGTGGGTAGTAATCACATTTTCTGATATCAAGTTATACTACAAGGCCATTATACTACAAATAGCTTGGTACTGGCATAAGAACAATGGAACAGATTAGAGAACCCAGAAATAAACCCACACTTATATGGACAATTGATATTTGACAAAGGAGGTAAAAGCATACAATGAAATAAAGACAGTCTCTTTAACAAATGGTGTTGGGAAAATTGGACAAGTACTTGCAAGAAAATGAAACTAGACCACCAACTTACTCCATACACAAAGATAAATTCAAAATGGAGAAAAGACTTAAATGTAAGTTGTGAAACCATAAGCATCCAAGAGGAAAACATAGGCAATAAGCTCTCCAAAATCACTCACAGCAATATATTTGCTAATTTATCTCCTCAGGCAAGGGAAATAAAAGACAGAATAAAAAAATAAGACTATATCAAGCTACAAAGCTTTTGGACAACATGAACAAAATAAAAAGACAAACCACACAATGGGAGAACATATTTGACAATAAGACTGATAAGGGGTTAATATCCAAAATTTATAAAGAACTTGTAAAATTCAACACTAGGAAAGTAAACAACCCAGTCAAAAAATGGGCAAAAGAACTGAATAGACACTTTTCCAAAGAGGACATGCAGATGGCCAATAGGTATATGAAAAAATGTTTGACATCACTAATCATTAGAGAAATGCAAATTAAAATCACAATGAGATATTATCTGACACCTGTCAAAATGGCACTCATTAACAAAACAATACATTATAATAAGTTGGCAAGGATGTAGAGAAAAGGAACTCTCCTGCACTGCTGGTGGGAATGCAGACTGGTGCAGCCACTGTGGAAAACAGTATGGAGATTCCTCAAAAAATTAAAAATGGAACTGCCTTTTGACCCAGCTATCCAACTTTTAGGGATATATCCTAAGAATACCAAATCACTGATTCAAAAGAAGAAATGTACCCCCATGTTCATTGCAGCATTGTTTACTATAACCAGGATCTAGAAACAGCCCAGGTGTCCATCAGTGGATGAGTGGACTAAAAAGCTGTGGTATATATACACAATGGAATACTACATGGCCATTAAAAAGAAGGAAATCTGGCCTTGGCCGGTTGGCTCAGCGGTAGAGCGTTGGCCTGGTGTGCAGAGGACCTGGGTTCGATTCCCGGCCAGGGCACACAGGAGAAGCGCCCATTTGCTTCTCCACCCCCCCTCCTTCCTCTCTGTCTCTCTCTTCCCCTCCCGCAGCCAAGGCTCCATTGGAGCAAAGATGGCCCGGGCGCTGGGGATGACTCCTTGGCCTCTGCCCCAGGCGCTAGAGTGGCTCTGGTCGCGGCAGAGCGATGCCCCAGAGGGGCAGAGCATCACCCCCTGGTGGGCGTGCTGGGTGGATCCCTGTCGGGCACATGCGGGAGTCTGTCTGTCTCTCCCCGTTTCCAGCTTCAGAAAAAAAAAGAAGGAAATCTTACCTTTTGCAACAGCATAAATGGACCTGGAGACTATTATGCTAAGTGAAATAAGCCAGGCAGAGAAAGGAAAATATCATATGACCTCACTCATATGAGGAATTTAATAAACAATGTGAACTGAGGAATGGAATAGAGGCAGAGGCGGGATCAAAGGGGCCAGAGGGAAAGTGGTCAGAGGGAAAGGGGAGGAGAGGAGGATGGAATCAGAGAAGGGAAAGAGATTAGTGAAATTATATGTACATAACACAGCATTATAGAAAGCGTCACAGCAAATCCTGAAGGGAAGGGGGAAAGCCATTGGGGTAGGGGTCAAACGGGGTATCAAGGGGAACATGAGGTGGGGGGAGGGAGATATATTCAGCGGGACACTTGAATCTATATAAGCACAATAAATTTAAATCAATACAGAATTTTAAAAGAATAAAAAAGTATTAACCTTTGGTAAACTGTGGACTTCAAGTGATTATGATATGTCAATGTAGATTCATCCTTGATAAAAAAAAAATTCCATTGTGGTATTGATAGTTGGGGACATTATTCATGTGTGGAGGCAGTGATACATGGGAAATCTCTGAATCTCTCAATTTTCTTGTAAACCTAAAACTGTTTTAAAAAATAAATTCTTAAAAAAAGACATTTAGAAGGTCTACTAAGGTTCACTAAGCATAATATTTTTCATTGGGATTGTGTGTGTGGCCATCCGCATTTGCCTATGGAAATAGTGAACAGCTGGACAGGAGCAGGGTTATTGGCTATGAACCTGGACTCCCTTGCAAGGCTCTTGTGTTCGTGTCCTGGTTCTTTAATTTATAAGTGTATGACATTGGACAAGTTATTTAACCATCCATGTCTCAGTTATTTTTTATCTATAAAATGGACTTAATAGTAAGAGCAACAACATCAGATTTCTGATTATTAAATAAATTTTATGTAAAAGTGGTTAGAATAGAACCTGGCATGAAGAAGCATCAATGCTAGCTTCTATCATCATCATCATTACTGTTAGTATTGTTATTTTCATATGAGTATGTAATAGCCAATGGGCTTGTCTTTGAAAGAAAGGTCTTTAATGATTCAAGGGGGAACATGCAAGGTAAAATTTTAAGCCGGAGGTGACGTCACGGAAATGGCGCCGTGAGCAGAGCGTCCGACAGCTCTCCCCTAAATCACAACAAATTTATCAACTAGAAACAGAAAAATTTATCCTCGGAGCATTCCGGAGTTCCACACAAACTGATAGCGAAAGGACTGTTATCACTTGAATCTGAGAGACGAGGGTGTGGAGGAATCTACCACAGGGACGTTCTTTCAAACCGCAAGGAAGTGCGCCTGTGGTGAGTCAGCCCATATACTTGGGAACCGCGAGCTGCCACCGCGAGCCGCCGCCGCAAACCGCCGCCGCGAGCCGCGGCGAGCAGCGGCGCGCGCGCCCGGTCCGGTTGAGCACTGCTGACGTTCCCAGCGGCCCGCACACTGCGAGTGGGGGTCGCCGGCCACCGGTGCCCGGAGCGCCCCATTCGCGCGCGTGCCTTGGGCATTCCACGCGCCCAGGGCGCCCTGCTGGCCCGCACACCCAGGGGGCTCCATTATCCTGCGCCTGGTGCGGTCCAGCCGCCAGCGGCGGGGCGAGTGGGAGAGGCTTGGGAGATTCTCTCCGTGTGCGGGGCACCTCACCCAGCCATTCAAGCTAACAATCAAGCGTTGGGGGAGGGGCGCGCGCAGGCAGCCTAAAATACCTTCGGAAGCACAGCTGCGTCCCAATCACTGAAATTAGCTAACCCATGAAATCTGCGCACCCTCAGTTCTATTTGATAAGATCTCCCTCAGTTCAGCGATCCAAGACAAGAGGCGTGATATTTTTTAGTGCCTCTCGCTAAAGGGGCGGGGGCAACTTCTGATTGATAGAGCCTCCATATTCAGGGATAAACGCTAACAAGAAGGACTTGGCAGATAATAAGATCTATACTACACTAGTCGTAAGCAGAGACTAGTGCCTCTTCTTCCCTGCAAAAACAGGCTACAAAGTGTGGAAAGCCTGGGTTGAGAGGTCCAACTAAATGATAGGCGCTGAACAGTCACCTTGACAACAATTGACTCCCACCCCCGCCTGATTACACTGGAGGCCCTGACTGTCAGAGCCTTTCCCAAAGCCTTGCACTGAGTGGGGATAGAGTGGGGATTTCCCAGCTCTTTGAGCCTCTTACTCCCCAGGCAGAAGCAGTTGCAGCCTTATAGCTGGATCACCAGGCTGCTAATTCAGAAAGGGGGGACTAGGAGAGAGAATCCAGGAAAGCAAACTCTCTCATCGTTGGACCCTGCAAACGCCAACAAGCCTTTACTTCCAGCAAGACTAAAGCCAATTATATGACATTGCCATAGAATCCCATCAACTGCAAATCCCTACCTAAGAGTGACACAGGGGCAGAGCCTGGGGTACAGAGTCACCGACCAGGAAGAGGGAGAGAAAAGAAAAAGGAAGAAGTTAACCTCTCAAAATCAAGAAAAACCCACAGACTTTACAACTTGATCCACTAATATTTTTTGTTGTTGTTGTTGTTTGTTTCTTCTATCTTTTTGCCTTTATATCCTCCACCTCGGTCCTTCTATTCTCTGCCCATCTCATGCTTCCCCTTTCTTGAACTACACTACCCATGAGTGTTGCATTTTATTTTTCTTCTTCATCCTCACCCTCCTTTAAGGTTATACTCCAAAACACTTAACTCTCACTCTCTCCTCTTTTGTTTTATTTTTTTCTGTCTTGCTTTATTTTGTTTTTTTCTCTTCCTATTTTATTTCTTCCTTCGTTGTTCTCTTTTTCTTATTTTTTCCTTTCTATTCGTTTTTTCTTTTCTCATTTTACTTTCATCCCATATAATCCTCAATCATGAACAAATAAGTTAATTTGGGACTCAAGGCTTTTTTTTGGGCTTTATTTCTCTTTTTTGCTTTTGTTTTTATTTTTTTTCTTTTTTCTTGTTTGTTTATTTTTGTGGCATTTTGGGTCCTCCCAACCCAAGGTCTCCATTGTATTTAGTCTTCGCTCCACTTAATACAACAGATTTTTACTTATTATTTTTATTTTTTCTTCTTTATTATTCTTTTTTGGTCCTTTTTTCTGGTTCCCTCTTATCCCTCTCATTATATCTCTTAGTTGACTATCACTTACAAGCAAATCATCTTATGCTTGTATAAGATTTTCTTCCTTTTTTTTTTTTTTTTTTTTTTTTGCATTTAGTAGGCCCCTACTTCCTTTTTTTTGCCCCTTGAACTCTTCACCCCAAATCAGGCCCTCCATTATAGGCACGATATTTCCCTGAGGAGGGGAGAGGAGGGAAAGAGAAGAGAGAAAAAAAGGGGGAAATAATAAATTATTACTGGGTTTTTTTTGGGGGTGTTTTACCTTTTTTTTTTTTTTTTTTTACTCTTTATTAATTCTAATTAGTGCTATGAATAAGTCCACCCTCAGATGCCGATAAGAAAGAGGAAATCGAATATTATGGATACAAAAGAAAGAGAGGTAACACAAATAGATGTGGAAAAATCTATGGAGAAAAGACTTAACATATTGGAAGCCTTAGAGCTAAATGACAGAGAATTTAAAATAGAAATCTTAAAAATACTCAGAGAGATACAAGAAAACACAGAAAGGCAATATAGGGAGATCAGAAAACAACTCAATGAACACAAAGAATATATTACCAAGGAAATTGAAACTATAAAAACAAATCAAACAGAAATGAAAAACTCAATTCACGAGCTGAAAAATGAGGTAACAAGCTTAGCTAACAGAACAGCCCAGATTGAAGATAGGATTAGTGAAATAGAAGACAAACAACTTGAGGCACAACAGAGAGAAGAAGAAAGAGACTCAAAAATAATAAAAAACGAGAAAGCCCAACAGGAATTGTCTGACTCCATCAGAAAGAATAACATAAGAATAATAGGTATATCAGAGGGAGAAGAGAAAGAAAATGGAATGGAGAATATACTCAAACAAATAATAGACGAGAACTTCCCAAGCCTGTGGAAGGAACTAAAGCCTCAAATTCAAGAAGCAAACAGAACACCGAGTTTTCTTAACCCCAACAAACCCACTCCAAGGCACATCATAATAAAGATGACACAAACCAATGACAAAGAAAAAATTCTCAAGGCAGCCAGGGAAAAGAAGAGTACAACATATAAAGGAAGGCCTATTAGATTATCATCAGATTTCTCAGCAGAAACTCTACAAGCTAGAAGAGAGTGGACCCCAATATTTAAAGCCCTGAAAGAGAGGAACTTTCAGCCAAGAATACTATACCCATCAAAGCTATCCTTCAAGTATGAAGGAGATATAAAAACATTCACAAATACAGAAAAGATGAGAGAATTTATCAACAGAAAGCCCCCACTCCAGGAAATACTAAAGGGGGTTTTCCAACCAGATTCAAAGAACAAAAGAAAACAACACCACAAGTAACAGCTCCACCAAGAACACAATAAAACCAAACTTAAACTGTGATAACAAAGGAAAAAAAGGGGGGAGAGGATGGAGATTAACAGTAGCAAAGGACGATGAAGTGCAGAAATACTTATAAGATAGGGTACTACAATGAATATGGTAGGTACCCTTTTCATTACTTAATGGTAACCACCCTTAAAAAAACCACCACAAAAACACTTGACTTAAAAAAGGTAGCAACAGAGGAAAGAAGTATGGAACACAAACAAACAAAAACAAATGATAGAAAAACAAAAGAGAAGAATCAAACTAGATACAAAACTAACAGAAAGCAATTTATAAAATGGCAGTAGGGAACCCACAAGTGTCAATAATTACACTAAATGTAAATGGATTCAACTTACCAACAAAAAGACACAGAGTAGCAGAATGGATTAAAAACGAAAATCCAACTATATGCTGCCTACAAGAAACACATCTAAGCAACAAGGATAAAAACAAATTCAAAGTGAAAGGCTGGAAAACAATACTCCAAGCAAACAACACCCAAAAAAAAGCAGGCATAGCAATACTCATATCTAATAATGCTGACTACAAGACAGAAAAAGTACTCAGAGACAAAAATGGTCATTTCATAATGATTAAGGGGAAGTTGAATCAAGAAGACATAACAATCCTTAATATATATGCACCAAAACAAGGAGCACCAAAATATATAAGACAGCTACTTATTGACCTTAAAACAAAAACTAACAAAAATACAATCATACTTGGAGACCTCAATACACCGCTGACGGCTCTAGATCGGTCATCCAAACAGAGAATCAATAAAGATATAGTGGTCTTAAACGAAATACTAGAACACCTGGATATGATAGACATCTACAGGACACTTCATCCCAAAGCGACAGAGTATACATTTTTCTCTAGTGTACATGGAACATTCTCAAGAATTGACCATATGTTGGGCCACAAAGACAATATCAGCAAATTTAGAAAAATTGAAATTGTACCAAGCATATTTTCTGATCATAAAGCCTTGAAACTAGAATTCAACTGCAAAAAAGAGGGGGAAAAACCCACAAAAATGTGGAAACTAAACAACATACTTCTAAAAAATGAATGGGTCAAAGAAGAAATAAGCACAGAAATCAAAAGATATATACAGACAAATGAAAATGAAAATACGACATATCAGAATCTCTGGGATGCAGCAAAAGCAGTAATAAGAGGAAAGTTCATATCCCTTCAGGCCTATATGAACAAACAAGAGAGAGCCGAAGTAAACCACTTAACTTCACACCTTAAGGAACTAGAAAAAGAAGAACAAAGACAACCCAAAACCAGCCGAAGAAAGGAGATAATAAAAATCAGAGCAGAAATAAATGAAATAGAGAACAGAAAAACTATAGAAAAAATCAATAAAACAAGGAGCTGGTTCTTTGAAAAGATCAACAAAATTGACAAACCCTTGGCAAGACTTACCAAGGAAAAAAGACACAGGACTCAAATAAATAAAATCCAAAATGAAAGAGGAGAGATCACCACAGACATCATAGATATACAAAGAATTATTGTAGAATACTATGAAAAATTATATGCCACCAAATACAACAATCTAGAAGAAATGGATAGATTCCTAGAACAATACAACCTTCCTAGACTGAGTCATGAAGAAGCAGAAAGCCTAAACAGACCAATCAGCAGGGAGGAAATAGAAAAAGCTATTAAAAATCTCCCCAAAAATAAAAGTCCAGGCCCAGACGGTTATACTAGTGAATTCTATCAAACATTCAAAGAAGACTTGGTTCCTATTCTACTCAAAGTCTTCCAAAAAATTGAAGAAGAAGCAATACTTCCAAACACATTTTATGAGGCCAACATAACCCTCATACCAAAACCTGGCAAGGATGGCACAAAGAAAGAAAACTACAGACCAATATCTCTAATGAATACAGATGCTAAAATACTAAACAAAATACTGGCAAACCGAATACAACAACATATTAAAAAAATAATACATCATGATCAAGTGGGATTCATCCCAGAATCTCAAGGATGGTTCAACATACGCAAAACGGTTAACGTAATACACCATATCAACAAAACAAAGAACAAAAACCACATGATCTTATCAATAGATGCAGAAAAGGCTTTTGATAAAATACAACACAATTTTATGTTTAAGACTCTCAACAAAATGGGTATAGAAGGAAAATATCTCAACATGATAAAGGCCATATATGATAAACCATCAGCCAACATCCTATTAAACGGCATAAAACTGAGGATTTTCTACCTTAAATCAGGAACAAGACAGGGTTGTCCACTCTCTCCACTCTTATTCAACGTGGTGCTAGAAGTTCTGGCTAGAGCAATCAGACAAGACAAAGAAATAAAAGGCATCCATATCGGAAAAGAAGAAGTAAAGCTATCTCTTTTTGCTGATGATATGATCCTATACATCGAAAACCCGAAGGACTCCACAAAAAGATTATTAGAAACAATAAACCAATACAGTAAGGTCGCAGGATACAAAATTAACATACAAAAGTCCATAGCCTTTCTATATGCCAACAATGAAATATTAGAAAACGAACTCAAAAAAATAATCCCCTTCACGATTGCAACAAAAAAAAATAAAATACCTAGGAATAAACATAACAAAGAACGTAAAGGACCTATATAATGAAAATTACAAAGCATTGTTAAGGGAAATCGAAAAAGATACAATGAGATGGAAAAATATTTCTTGTTCTTGGATAGGAAGAATAAATATAATCAAAATGCCATATTACCCAAAGCAATATACAAATTTAATGCAATTCCCATCAAAATCCCTATGAGATTTTTTAATGAAATGGAACAAAAAATCATCAGATTTATATGGAACTATAAAAAACCCCGAATAGCCAAAACAATCCTAAGGAAAAAGAATGAAGCTGGGGGCATTACAATACCTGACTTTAAACTATATTATAGGGCCACGATAATCAAAACAGCATGGTATTGGCAAAAAAATAGACACTCAGACCAATGGAACAGAATAGAAAGCCCAGAAATAAAACCACATATATATAGTCAAATAATCTTTGATAAAGGGGCCAACAACACACAATGGAGAAAAGAAAGCATCTTCAACAAATGGTGTTGGGAAAACTGGAAAGCCACATGCAAAAGAATGAAACTCAACTACAGCCTGTCCCCGTGTACTAAAATTAATTCAAAATGGATCAAAGACCTAAATATAAGACCTGAAACAATAAAGTACATAGAAGAAGACATAGGTACTAAAATCATGGACCTGGGTTTTAAAGAACATTTTATGAACTTGACTCCAATGGCAAGAGAAGTGAAGGCAAAGATAAATGAATGGGACTACATCAGAATTAAAAGTTTTTGCTCAGCAAGAGAAACTGATATCAAAATAAACAGACAGCCAACTATATGGGAACTGATATTTTCAAACGACAGCTCAGATAAGGGCCTAATATCCAAAATTTACAAAGAACTCATAAAACTCAACAACAAACAAACAAACAATCCAATAAAAAAATGGGAAGAGGACATGAACAGACACTTCTCCCAGGAAGAGATACAAATGGCCAACAGATATATGAAAAGATGCTCAGCTTCATTAGTTATTAGAGAAATGCAAATCAAAACTACAATGAGATACCACCTCACTCCTGTTAGATTAGCTATTATCAACAAGACGGGTAATAGCAAATGTTGGAGAGGCTGTGGAGAAAAAGGAACCCTCATTCACTGTTGGTGGGACTGTAAAGTAGTACAACCATTATGGAGGAAAGTATGGTGGTTCCTCAAAAAACTGCAAATAGAACTACCTTATGACCCAGTAATCCCTCTACTGGGTATATACCCCAAAACCTCAGAAACATTGATACGTGAAGACACATGTAGCCCCATGTTCATTGCAGCACTGTTCACAGTGGCCAAGACATGGAAACAACCAAAAAGCCCTTCAATAGAAGACTGGATAAAGAAGATGTGGCACATATACACTATGGAATACTACTCAGCCATAACAAATGATGACATCAGATCATTTACAGCAAAATGGTGGGATCTTGATAACATTATAAGGAGTGAAATAAGTAAATCAGAAAAAAACAAGAACTGCATGATTCCATACATTGGTGGAACATAAAAATGAGACTAAGAGACATGGACAAGAGTGTGGTGGTTACCAAGGGTGGGGGGGGAGGGAGGACATGGGAGTGAGGGAGGGAGAGAGTTAGGGGGAGGGGGAGGGGCACAGAGAACTAGATAGAGGGTGGCGGAGGACAATCTGACTTTGGGCGAGGGGTTTGCAACATAATTTGATGACAAAATAACCTAGACATGTTTTCTTTGAATATATGTACCCTGATTTATTAATGTCATCCCATTACCATTAATAAAAATTTATTAAAAAAAAAAAAATTTAAGCCACGATGAATCAGTTTAGGAAAAACCACAAAACTCAAGAAACAATGCCAGAAAGTGTTAAAGAAAGAATTCTGGGAATGAATATGGGATTTACTGTTTCTTTAAAGAATTTAGTAACTGACCTTGTTTCTCATTGCTAAATAATAAACTATCCAATTTTGCAACTGGCTGCTTGCCCTAATCCAAGATTTGGAAAAGTGGGGAAAGTACAGCTGGTTGCTAAATAAAACTATTTATAAACGCTTTATTTTTCTCTTACACACACATACACACACATATATGCTTAGTCCCTCACAAAAGCTCTGAGGTGATGCCTGTTTTTGTGATTCAGTGTAGGAATCAAATCAAAATGTTAGTAGCATGAAGAGGGAAGAAGAGTAGTTACACAAACGGTGTGGAAATGGGAGGCATAATAAGGCTACAGGATTCAGAGAAAGCCATTGGCCAGAGTAGGAGGGCCCAGTGAGAGGCTAATTCAGGCTCTTCATGCTGAGGGACCATGTCTAACAGAAGTTATATTATTGGTGGATCTGTTCACAGGGAAGCCTGGAAATACGGCAGCCAAGACTGAAAGGACGTTGCACAGCATGGAAGGGACTCACACAGAGCTCTTTCTGCTCTTGGAAAGTCTGTGACTCTGGGCTCTTGGCTAGGTTAAGCAACTTGCCCACAGGCCCCCAGACAGGACAGGCCACCCTCTGTCCTTTTCTGAAAGCCAGAAAAGCTTTGACAATGGAAAGTTTTATCATAACTCATTTGGGAGTAGAGCCTAACTTGAACTGATATGAGGTTATTTTTCACCTTAGTACAGTGGTTCTGAAAGTTTTTGAAGCTAGCGTGCATTTAAAATCCTACAAATAATTGCACAAATAAAGGCACACTATATACAAATTTCTGAGAAATATGTTATAATAATTAAGTCAAATATTAAAGAAAAAAATATAAAGTCCAAGCATGCTTTTATGGTAATTAAATGAAATAAATAGGACAAAATTCAATTTATTCTGACATTAAAAAACATTTTTATGTTATATTTTTTGTTATGCTTTTTAGGATTCATAAAAAAGAGGGGTTAAAATTTAAAAAACAACAAAAAAGTTATCTATTTATATATATAGATACATTCTTAGTAAGATTTAGTAAATTCAACAGGTCCCGGCACAAATGTGTTAAATTTTTTCATTCTTGTGTTTATGAGAAACATGAGCCTGATGTGTCCTAGCAATTTCTTCAATGTTTGGGCATATATTTGAAAGGCAAACTCTCATTTTCTTGTCAATACATTGAAGAATTCCTCTCTTTTTACTCTTGTGTTGAGGGTAGGAAATTCTAATCACATAAATAGGATGCTGAAAATTGTAGTAAAATGTTCAAAGCTTTTTTAGATATTACCACATATTCTTCTTTTATAGAAATCCAAAAGGCTTCAAGAGACAATTCCTCATGTTTAATCATCAATCCACGATCAGTGGATATAGCTGCCAGTTCTTCTTCTGTTAATGTTAAACCAAAATCACTTGAAGCTTTCATAAATGGATTTCTAATCCAATCATATTGATCAGCATTACAAAAATGTAACTGTTTCATCTCTTCAAAAAACGCAAGAAGTTCTTGTCGTAGCTTGTGTACACGGGTAAGTCCTTTTCCCCTTCACATCCACCTCATTTCAGTGTGTAAAAGCAGTTGTCTGTGTTGAATCCATATCGATACAAAGCTTTTCGAATAAATGTGATTTGACAGGTCTTGTTTTAATGAAGTTTACCATCTGAACAACTTGATCTAAAACTTCTCTTAATTTTTCTCCCAATGTTTTTGCCATCAAGGCCTCCCTATGAAGAAAACAGTGAGTTACAATAACATTCTCATTTTGTTTTAAGATGTAAGACCCCTAACAAAGCCTACCATGGAAGGGGCACCATCTGTACAAATGCCTACACACGACTTCTATGTTGACTGCCATTTATTAAGATAGTTATTCAAAATGTTAAAAACGTCTTCACCTTTTGTAGACACACTTAATTCTTTACAAAAAAAGAAACTGATTTACTATTTGATCTCCATTAATAAAATGGATGAATGCTAAGAGTTGTGCTGTGTTGGTAATGTCTGTTGACTCATCAACTTGCAATGCAAAATTTGAATACTGAAGCTTATTACTGCATACATTTTTCTCGATCTCAGAAGACATTTCTATAATACGCCTGTGAACTGTATCATTGGACAGAGGAATCTTGCTTATTTTCTTTTTTAAATTTATTTTTAATTTATTCATTTTAGAGAGGAGAGGGAGAGACAGAGAGAGAGAGAAGGGGGGAGGAGCTGGAAGCATCAATTCCCATATGTGCCTTGACCAGGCAAGCCCAGGGTTTTGAACCGGTGACCTCAGCATTTCCAGGTCGATGCTTTATCCACTGCGCCACCACAGGTCAGGCATCTTGCTTATTTTCATTGTAGCATTTCCTAGCAATGTCATGACGATTTTCTTTGCATGCAGACAAAATAAGTGACTGACCTAAAGTATGAGCTTTCATGGTTTTTGCTATCAGTTCTGAGACTTGATAAGAAGTGATTTGAGCTTTATCAGAAACAGTCATTATACTTTTAAAAAAAATTGCCTCTTTTGTTTGCTGTTCAGACAATCTCTTGAAAAAACTTACAGATTTATCTTGTAAACTAGAGTATATAGTTTTAAAATGTTTACTCAATTTACTAGGAAGCAATGATTCATTTGCCATTTTACATTCACATACTAAACAGAGCAGTAAAGAATGATCTTTAGTTCTGGTCCAAGTGAAACCAAAGCTTAAATAACTTTCATTCTATTTGCGAGTAGGCCGCGATTCTGCTTTTTACTTGCACTCAACTTTTCCTCACTTCCAGAATCGGATTCTTCAATATCATGCTTCTTTTTGAGAAATCTATTCATTTTATCTGGGTGTATTTATCTAAAAATAATATAATGATGTGTTGATAATAAATATAATAATGATGTGTTAACAAAAAGAGTGGTATTTCCACAATGAAATGGTGTAATAGAGTAACTATATTTATTTTTATATCTAGGCACATGCTGCAAACCAATGCAGCTAGTAATTCCAGGTCCCGAGTGGGAATGGTGCAGAATTAAGAAAATATAGGGTCAGGAGGGCCCTGTAATTGTTGCTGGCAAGAAAAAAGCTTGCCCCCAAACTGCATCTTGCTTTATTTATAGGGCAAAGTGAAGCCACTAGCAAATCTTAACTTTACACCAAACAAAGGATAGAAGAAACTTGCCTCCAGTCTTTCTGGGAAACATGGGGGATAGTGTAAACAATCCAGCACCATAGCTTAACAGTCTTTTGCAACCTCATCAGGCAAGTGAGGTGGGGGGTTGGGCAGACTGTCAGCTTAAAGCCAATTTCCCACACCTCTGTCCCCCAAAAATCTAAGCTCCAAAATCCCTGTTGGTTTTTTGGTCCCCAACAGGCACATATTTCTCTGGAATACCTTAGGGTACACCTGAAAATCTTCTAGGGCACACCAGAGTGCCCTGTCACACACTTTGAGAACCACTGCCTTAGTGTGTTTATTAGTTTGCCATAATGACCATAACAAAATACCATTTCTTGAGGCTGGAAATCTGAGATCAAGGTGTCAAAGGGTTAGTTTCTCCTGAAACCTCTTTTCTTGGCTTGTAGATGGGCTTCTTTTCTTGCCTTCATATGGTCTTCTTCTGTATGTGTGTCCTAATTTTTTCTTCTTATAAGGATATCAATTGTATTAAATTAAGATCCTTCCAGTGACCTCATTTTAACTTAATTCCCTCTCTAAAGACTCTCCAAAAAGTCACATTCTGAATACTATGGGTCAGGATTTCAACATATGAATGGTAAGGGGGCACAATTCAGCCCGTAACAGTGTGAAATAAATGTTTCTTGCAGAGAGGTTAGTATGTTAGAATATAGGGCGCTGTCCTAGACCCCACAGGGGGTATGATGTTTTATGTTATATGTGCTCTATCACCTTTCTAAAGATGCCCTGATTTCTGAACTTTGAAATACATTTTGTCACAAAAATTCCAAAAAAGGAATTGCGGATCTAAAACAGAGATAAGATTCTTACCAAGACCAGAGTTCCAGACTATAAAACCAGGGGATGAAGTGAATGGCCTCCAAGTTCCTGCCAACCTTTAAAATTCCACTGAATATATGACAATGAGCAGAGATGATTTTAAGTACAGGCAAACTTCAAGACTTATTCTTCTAATTGTGCCTATCTCTTTGGGTGATCCTCAAGATCGGGCTCCATTGTATGGTCATAGGCTTGGGCTACTTGGGCAGGGAATTCTGGAGTCCTGAGTTCCTCAGACACAGGCAAATGTAGCAATGCCTGACAGCTAGGCAGGGCTTTCTTTTATGGGATGAATGAACAAGACAGCACTTAAGAAATCCCATTGGACAAGAAATTGGTTTATTTGTAAAGCTTAAGGAACTGTATCCCCCCCCCCCCTTTGTGTCCTTGCTGATAGAAGGCTCCTTGCCCTTGAGAAGCCATCTTGAGGAGGAGATGAAAGAAGGGCAAACATTTTCCATTGTTTCCAAGTCAACAAAGAGTTCAAAATAATACATAAAAATCTCTTAAGATTTATTTCAGGAAACTTTGAAATGCCATATGAGGTCTGAAATTTTTAGGTGTTTGAGGAAATAAACTTTGCCTTTTCAAAATAGTAATTGCTGATATGGGATGGTAGACTTTTAAAGTATGTTTTGACACCAAATGTTTTAGTAGAAATAAAATCTAAGAAGGAATACCCAAGAGAATGATGCCTACTTGCGTTTGATATTTTTAAGCAAGCTGAGATCAAAGAAATGCTTTTCCCAGTTTTAAAAATATTTCTGTTTTACAAGAGTTTTAGTAATTTTGTTATGTTAGGAATTTTTAGGTACTCTCAAAGCACATGGTCAAACACCTCACAGGAGCTTCACATGTGAAGGACTCTGACTCTTAGAATAAAATTCAGAGCTGTCAAGACTGATGTCTTATCTTCTCTGGGCTTGGGTTTCTCTGGTATGGGGCCATACTCAGTTATTGATACAAGACCACCACATCTCCAGAATTAAGCCTGAAGGCCACAGAAGGTCAGGACAAGTGTACTTACCTGGTATCAAGAGTAGGCTTATATCGCTGGACTGGGTAAGACCCATGAACCCAGTTTCAAAGATGGCTGTGAATGATGACCAGGATGTGGTTAAGGTTACTTTTGCTTCTATTTACTGTGAGACCAGTACAGCAACAGTGTAAAGGGTTTACAAATGTATGAATGAGGACTAAGTGACTGGACAATCTCATTAGCTGCTCATGAAGACATGCTCAGGATCCAGTAGTCAACGCAAAGGAATATGCCATGTGAGAAAAGCCCATAACCAAGGGTTAGTTGCAGGTTATACCACATCAGCTCTTAAGAATCTACTGTATTTCTAGTAGGGAAACTATTGCTGGACCACACTTCTATCTTCTATGCCTCACAGAGTTGTCAGGCCAGCAATCAACCTGGTTGTGAGACCCCTGTGGCCAACCTAATTCTCTATGCATCACTTTTGTCATGGTAGGTAGCATCCTGATAATGAAGTGGAGACAAAGCTAAACTTTTGCTAGTGTGAATCTTGTCCAAAGACGACCCCATGTATCCTCACGCCACTATGGCTGACTCTTGAACATCTCCAGCAAACACCTGTTCTTCCAAGTCCTGCTATATTCAGAACTAAGTTTGGTTTGTTTCTCTAGGGCAACTGAATGCAGACATTTACAGAAAGGCAGTGGCTTATATAGTTTTTCTTCTGCTCTTTTATTTGTCTACACCACATTGAGTCTGAGGTTGGATTGATTCATCGTGTATCAAGGGTGGCACTTATTGGACTGTGGATGTTTACAGAAGTATGCCTCTTAACCCAATTCTCTATTCAGTGACTTCAAAGGATAGCATTCAGGACCCCTGTGGTGGAGCCAAACTTTGTGATCCCAAACCACCACAGTGTGACTAATCAGCCAAGATATGCATATCAAAACTAACATTACAGTGCCCATGGGATAAATATAGGACACAGGAGTGGCAGACAATAGGTTATGTGGAGGTTTCAGAGGGAAGAGAAGGCTGGAAGCTGGAGTTGTCCACGGAGTCACTTTGGAAATGCTCAGGTCCAAGTGAATATTGAAAGTGAGGGGGAGGAAAGCATAAATACGAGAAGAAGCCCCTTTTTGATGGACAGAGTGACATGGAAAAGGATGGGAAGTCAGACTGAACAGTGCCTTTTGAAGATCAGTGACTGACTAGTCATGCCATTAGAACTCTGTAAGATAGGTAATCCCCTCCTTCAGACACAATGAAATACTACTGGTTTATCTTTTAAAGTATTTTAAAGCAAATTTTCTTGTCCAAAATTCTCATAATTGGAAAAGTGCCATCAGCAGGTTCTGGGCCATAATGACCTCCTTTGGCCTTAGAATCACTCAACATTCACTCCTGCAGAGCAAGAGCATGGACCCCACTCACTCCTGTGTTGTTTGTAGAATTTCTGCTATGGTTGATCTATGTCATGCCTGCCTTGAGGGCTGCATTTGGAAAGCAGCCACTATCTTACCCCTCAAAGAGTCCTGCCAACAGACAGCTCCATATGGTAGGGAGGGATGGAAGGATGGAGGGAGGGAGGGAAAGAGGGAGAGAAGAAGAGAGGCGAGACAGAGACTTGTTCTTTAATTTTTTCCTTTCATACATCATCCTTTACATACAATAATTTTTTTCATTGAAGTTATTTTCCCTAAAAAGCACATTTCTTTGGTTACCTAAGTGGGTAATTGGATTTATCTGAAGGCTTTGTAGTTCAGAGTGATAAGTACAGTAACGCTTTATCTGATCTTCAGTGTCTAATTGTGTGGGGGCAGTGATGTCTGCTTGTGAAGTATAACTTTGTAGTTTCCCTTGGAAAGCAATGCATTCCTAAATGGGTTAATTAAACTCAGCTATAGTATCTTTTTAATGTTAAATATCTTTCGGTGTGTCTTAAAAAGATTTTTTTTTTCAAGTGTATGCTATACCTAAATAGTCTCCTGGATTGGATTTGTTGTTTGTTCAGCTGAAAATCAAAAAGTTATTGGCAACTGAATATATGCAAAATTAATGAAACAAGATATTTCTTTACTGATGAAAGTTTTATGTAATTGGAGTATGTACCATGGCCCTCACACTTAAAAGGATATTGTAGAAAATGGTACCAATCACAAAAATCCTATTCACACCGTAGATCTCTCTGTTTTCCACTAGGTCCCAGCGACTCTGGAGCTTTGCCTCTTAAGTTACCGCACAGTCAGTGTTTGTTCCTGAGCTGTGTTGGTGCTTAGTGTGAAAGCTTCTGCCAGTGTTACCAGAAAGAGACCAGGCTCAGAGCGGGTCTGCCTCAGGCTGGCCTATCGTGTGTGTGTTCTTGACTTTGTGTAGAATAGATTTCACAACACGAGTCAGGGTGATTTTGAAAGTAAGTTTATTAAAGCTGGGGACAGTGAAACAAGGAAGGGCTTTGGATAGAAGAAGCAACAGGAGACAGACTGGGCAGATTGCTTTGGCTCCTTGAGAAATAAGTCACAGTGAGAGAAGTGAGCCAAGGTGGAGCTGCTATTGGTTCACTGAAAAGTGAAAGAAAAAAGGGCAACGTGATGACAGAAGATAGGAAATGCTCCAGGAGTTATCCTATGAATCACAGTAGTGGCATCTTCCTATAACCCAATTAATGTGCCTTGTACCAGGTCAAGGAAGTCGGGTACCTAACAGAGAGAGAAATGCCACATGGACAGGTTTATCCTGGGTCTTGACAGTGGCCTTACCAAAGATTAGGGCAGTAGATGCCTGGAGGATGGATTTACTCCACTCAGATATGGACTCAACTCCATACCAGCAGAGAGATAAAATGTGTTTTGCCTAATTTCTTCAGCTATCTGTCTCAGCTCCCTTATTGCACTCGGCAAGGAATATTTCTGGCTTATTACTCTCCTACCTCACAAGGAGCTCTCAGAAGCCATCTCAGCATAGCCTCCTGGGTTGTGTGAGAGAGTGGGGCAGAACTCTCTTTGATTAGTTTGGGTATCAAGGGTAAGGGGTCTACCTCAGAAGGAATGAGAACTTCTTCTATGCCTATTACTCATATCTCTGAGAAGATGAAGTACACAGACTTGATCTTATGTGCACCTACCTCTCCCATTGCCATGTGTTTAGACTAGTGTCTGATCACCAGCTCCTTCCTGTGGTTTGGACTCAGTGACATCCCCTTCCAGAGCGGACCTCAATGCTATGAATTTCAGCAACACTCACCATTGAGGCAGGATAGTAAGAAGCTAGGAAAATTCTGGCAAGTAGAATGGGAAAACTGAGACAGATAGTTGAACAAACTGGACAATACTGAATGTCACCTCCCTAGAGATAACATCCAGGCCTCAGCTGTATTTCAGCTCCAGGCCTAGAAAAGTTGCAAAACCAGGTTGGAGACCTCAAGACCAGCTGCAATAACTAATGACCCCATTCCCTGAGGCTGACCAATCAGTAAAGACCACAACCCTAAAAATGCACACCTAAAAAAGCTGATGAATATCCTATGGAAATCCTTCCCTAAATTTCCACTCTTTAAGCCCTGGCCAGTTGGCTCAGTTTGTTAGCGTATTTCCAAACCCCAAGGTATGGGTTTGATCCCTGGTCAGAGCATGTGCAGGAAACAACCTGAATGTACAATTAAAGTAGAACAAGTGGATACCCTCCACTTTTTCTCTCCCCCTTCTCTCTGTCTCTCTAAAATCAATAAAAAATTAACAAAAAACCCTCAAAACAAAAGACCCAGCATGCACTCTAGCTCCTGGAAGCATACCGGTACCTTTCCTTTTCCCCTCCCGTCTTCTTCCCTCATAGGTGTGCTCTATTAAACTCTAAGGGTCCCCACAAAACTTGCAACCAGAGCAGCAAAGGGTGGGGGCAGCTCTTCCCAGGCTAACTCCCTGGACCCATCTCCAAGGCCTTCTTTTCTCTGACCACCCAGTGTAAACTCATTTCTTCCCCATACAGTTTCTAGATAGCCAAGGCAGCCCCACCTAGACTCTCTCCTGTTGCTTCTTCTATTCTAAGACCTTCCTTGTTTCACTGTTTCAGCTTTTTAAATGTTTTTGTGACAGAGACAAAGAGAGAGAGACAAATAGGGACAGATAGACAGGGAAGGAGAGATGAGAAGCATCAATTCTTCATTGTGGCTCTTTTTTGCTTCTCCTTAGTTTCTCATTGATTGCTTTCTCATATGTGCCTTGACTGGGAGGCTATTGCAGAGTGAATGACCCCTTACTCAAGCCAGCAACCTTGGGCTTCAAGCCAGTGACCTTTGGGCTCAAGCCAGCGACTCTGGGGTCATGTCTATGATCCCATGCTCAAGCAAGAGACTCTGTGCTCAAGCTGGTGAGCCTGCACTCAAACCATCAACTTCGGGGTTTCAAACCTGGGTCCTCTGTGTCCCAGCTTGATGCTCCACCCACTGTGCTACCACCTGGTCTGGCTCACTCTTCCAGTTTTAATAAACTTAGTCTCAAAGTCACTTGAACTCATGTTGTGAAATATTTCTTGCATGAAGTCAAGAACCCATACACTAGGGCCTGGCCTTAGGCAGACCTGAAGGGACAGCATAAGCATAATCACTCTTGATCTCCTTGACCCACAGACCTGCTATTCCCACCAGCTACAAAGGACACTGGGAAGCAGCAGCACACACAGCTAATAACTTTGCCTAGTTTGTTTTTTATTCCCTTCTTAGTCACAGGTTGCTGGTTATCTTGAAAGTCTAAATAGCTTATTTGCAATGAGCTATTCTGACATGTACTGCATGGCAGAATTTTTCCTTCTCTTTTTAGTTCCCTCTGATATTCTGCTGAGTCCTGATTCTAAACCATCTCACTCTCTGTGTGCTCTCTGACCCTGGCTATAACCCCTGACTCTAAAGCCCACTTTATGTTAAGAGTGAAGAAACCTCCTTTTCTTGAGTATGTCTTAGCATCTTCACCCGTTTCCCACTCTTGTCTTCTAATTACAAAGAAAGCAGTATCTTTCTATTGTGTCATTGGTTTCCTCAATCTGCTTCCCTTGGGATCTTGCTCTGCTGGTTATCCTTTACATTACTTTAATATGTTCTCTGGAGCTATTGGATATTTCCCCCCATTTGACAAAATGCTCAAGTAGCCATTAACGGAAAACAAACACACATGCACAGACTAGAAAAGCAAGTAGTCAAAATAAAAAAAACAAACCACCCTGGACCCCTTGATCCTGATACTGACTCTTTCCTTTTCTTTTGCTGACAAACATCTGAGTCTGCACTTGCCACCTTCATCTCTTTGTCAACCACAAGCTCCTCATAATCTGGCTTCCACTCTCAATATTCTACTCAAAGTGTTCTCTTCCTAGTTGCTCATGTCTCATAGTTTATAACTAAAATGACCTCATCTTAGTTTTTACCCTCTTTACTCTCTCTGAAGGATGAGATACCTTGGCCATTTACACTGCTATAGACTGAATATTTGTGTCCTGCTCCTGTCTCCCAATTAAAATGTTGAAGCCCTAATACCTAATGTGATGGTATTTGGAAGTGGGGCTTCTGGGAAATTAGGTCATTAGAGAAAATCCCTCATGAACGGAATTGGTGCTCTTAAGGATAGACATGAAAAGGATGATTTTTCCTTCTGCTATGTGATAATAGAGCAAGAAGGCAGCGATCTGCAAACCAGAAATAGAGCCTTCACCAATACCTAACCATAGTGGCATGCTGATCTTAGACTTCTAGCCTCCAGAACTGTGAGAAAGATACATTTATTGTTTAAGTATCCAATGGCATTGTTATAGCAACTCTAACAGACTAAGGCACACATCTTAAAATTTCAGCTGGAATTTGTGATGTTGTATGCTCCCATGCTCTTCTAACTTCATTACTACTATTAAGACTTGCTCATTGGTCCTCCTCTTTTTTTCTTAAATAAAGATGTTCTTTCTTCCTGATTTTTCTCATTTATCCCTGCAGTTATAGTCTTTATTTAAGTGATCCCATCTGCTTATATAAATTAAAACACCAGTTCTTAGAAAATGCCTCCAAACTATACAAACATATCTTGGAGGTGTTGTGGGTTCAGTTCCGGACCACTGCAATAAAGCAAGTATCACAATAAAGTGAGTGACACAATTTTTCTGGTTTCTCAGTGTATGTAAAAGTTACATTTTTGCTATATCATTGTGTATTAAATATGCACTATCATGTCTTAAAAACAATGTACATACCTGAATTTAAAAATATTGCTAAAAAGTGCTAACCATCATCTGAATGTGTGGGAAAAATGGTTCTGATAGACCTACTTGATGCAGAATTGCCACAAACATTCAATTTGTAAAAAAACACAATATCTATGAAGCACACTAAAATGAGGTCTGCCTATGACTGTATCACAGCAATGACCTGTATTAGACCTGCATTTCCAATAATTTGCTGCATACCTTCACTGAAAGATGACCTATTGACTCAAACTCAAATTGATCAAAACTTAGTTCATTTTTTCCTTCCTATGAATACTTTAGTTCATAATTTCATCACCAGTTATGAAGAATGCTATACCTTCCAAACTGGTTGGTGCAACTCTCAGATTTCCTTCTCATAATTTATACATAGGTTGATGAATTTATCACTGACATACTATTTTTTAATTTTTGGCTTTTTAAAAAAACTTTCAATAGCAACTATGTTTATTAAAGTAAATGTAGCCAGAACCTTTCTGTTAAGGTGCTCTACAATGTGGATATGCCATATCTTTTCAGACTTATTCTTCTAAAACACTCCCCAGATCACCTAAGCTACAGATAATACTTACAACTCATGGTTCCATAAATATGGTTTGTGTATTCCTATTGCCACTTTAATAAACTGACATGCCAACATGGCAAACAGTAGATTATGTAAAAAATGGATACCAGTGGATTTACTTATATGAGTTAAATTCATGAACCCAGAGAGGATATCTCTTCTTAAACTGTCTCTCTATAGAGGTAAGAAAAACAATGTTGAGTGGGAAGGTATATATCTGTTATTATAAGTTGTTTGTCTTTGATCATAACCAGATTTTTTTCTATACATGTCTTCTCTCCCAGTGAAGACTGTAAACTCCTTAGGAACATCATATAATTTATTCTTTATATTTTTCAAATACAAAGAACACATAATAAATACTGTACATGTTTTTGTTGAAAGGATACATGGATGTGTAAAAATGGATATCCTGTGTGCTATCCTTTGAGACATCATGTTTATGATTTATCATGCAAGCCTGGTTTCCCATTCCCAAACGAAAGCTCCATGGTAAACATCTGAAAGCCTAGACAAATAGAAATTAAGCTGCCACAAATGGCTGTAGCAAGTTGGAGGCACCAGCTGGGGGAATCTTGCCATTTATAGTATAAGCCATTAAGCTTTTTCACAAAATTTCCAGGTTTTTTTTTGAGGCTGGTGATAACTGCTAAGAGATGTGATTTAATGAGGTAAAGGAAACGTTTGTCTCTTGCAAATGACCAGAAAAGTTTTGCCAAATCCCTTCAAGTTGTCTCTATTCTCTTGGCATTTTCTTGGAAAGAGTATGTCCTGGTAATGAGAATCGCATGTGATTAGAGAGACCTTTAGGAACTGATGCAGGCCTTATATGACCACAGTTAGAAGTTTAGGGGATACTAGTTGTTGACATAGATTTGAGAAGTATCCAGAATACAGTTTAAAATGTGATCAATGAAATATGGTCATCCCCTTAACTAGATCTACACATCCAATGCAGTCATATGGGATGTGTGTGTGTGTGTGTGTGTGTGTGTGTGTGTGTGTCTGCTTACCTGGAAATTATAATCTTGTATGATATCATAATCATCTGCTTCTCAATCACTAGACCACTTTGTGACGTGGGTGTGCATGTGCATGTGTCTGTCTGTCTGTCTGCACATGCACATGTGTGTCTCTGTGAAAGGGCAATTAAAATGCCGAAAATAATGAACGAGTTTGAGAAAAGCCTATCCTGGTAAAAGCTGACAAAGGTTGATATTTTTAAAGTCAAATTCCTGACTGACTGAAGATGTGGACAGTCAGTCGGGTGCTTCTTATTCTTAGAATAAAAAAGAAGAACAGGGGTTTCAAGGGTTTGCTCTCTCTACTCTAGGTGGTTTATCTCAGCACAACTAGATACTAGCTTCTCTACTTGGGGTCTGCAGAAAGATTTCCTTATGCTCATTGTCTTCAATTTTTAACTCATTCATGACAAAGTGGAAATATTTATGCTCTTATTTTCTAAGCTAAATAGTCTCTTATTCAGTTTAATATCATACATTGACCTCTGTCCTGAGTAACATGGGGGAAGTGAAGCTCTTTAAGTAGTTTTTGTTTTGTGGTCTGTTGGGTTCCTTTACTGTCAGGTAGCTACACACTCTTCCATGCTCTATTCTAAAGAATTTTGCTTCATTCTGCTTTTCCCCCACTGTGTTGGATCTTGTTTTATCCCACCTTTTACCTTTTCTGTTCTCTCTTCTGTTTCCATTGTTTTCAACTCTGCAATTATAGATGCCTAGAAGTTGACATGGCTTGTTAAATATTCTCGGCACAGAGCCTGCAGAAAAGTGTTATATATGTCATGCAAATAATGGTAGGAAATCAAATTCCGCTCAGTGCTTTTGCCACTTTCTGGTAACAAGTCATGCAATAATGTACTAAATGATCAATTGGCAGCCTGGTGGGGTGAATGCACTCCTCTAAATGCCTTGTAACACCCTGGAGTGACTTAAGTATGGAGAAGAATAAAAACCAATAATATATGTCAGTTCTGATCCACTTGAGAATTCATGTCCTGAGAAATTTCAATGGAAAAATCTAATGTCTCATCCGCAGTGGCATTTGATTTGCATTCAGAGAGAGATACTTTTCTGGGCTGGCTGCTCTGGGAGGGAGTTCAAAGCTCACAAAACCTTTTATAGCCTTAATTTTTGTTCATTTCCCATTTACAGTGAATACTTACTAAGTTCATGGCCCCTCTTGGAAGGAGAGTGGAACTGAGAGCGAAAGTGGTCTGGTTTGTACTTCTGAGAGCTTGGTTGGTGCAAGAAACACCCAAACCTGAGGAGAATTTTTATGACTTACTGGAGCCAAACTGATAACGTACGCTGGGGAGCAAAGTCAAATGCTCCTGAGAATGGCACTTTTGCTGCTTATTTAGTACGTTAGAATCAAAGGAGAAGTTGTAAGGAAGGTGCATGAAATCCATTGGTGATAGATTAATGAGGCAGGAGAAAGCAAAGCCGGGAAATCTCTAGGATTAGATAAAAGGCAAAATGGAGAAACACAAGCTTTTTTTTACATTGGTGAGTACAGGATAGATAACAATTAACATTTACGCCATAGAGATAGCATCCGGAGAACAAGATAACAACGAAGCATTTTTCAGTTTTGTGCTCTGGTGGTTTTATATTCTGGTGCCTGAGATTGTGCCTTCAGGGGTAAGAAAAGAAAATTACTCTGACATTTCAAAGGTATGTTTTCATAAAGGCATAAGAACAATGGACAGGGCTCAAGTAAGGTAAATATTGACCTTCGCTGAGGAAGCCCTCGGCCCAGATTGTGACTATACACTGTGACTTGCCCAAGTAGGAGTTTGTGATTACACCATCCTGAAGTTAGTTTTGGTCACTGACTTTGTCAGGTCTGCCATACAGCCCTCTGAGCTTGGCTGGTTTATTAGTTACATAACCCCATTTTTGTTCACAGCTTCCATACTCCAGTATCACCAAAGGTATCTTTTCTCTGGAACCCAATTAAGGAGTTTCCTCAGATAGCTAGTATTCTGATCTTCCAATCTACAGCAAGGGGAAGAAAGCCTGATACCTGTCATACGTTGATGATCCCAAATCTCCAAAAGATGTAAAGTATAATTCCTTCTCACTGTTTACAATTTTGTTGAAAAATGTGTACGCACATTTAAAAACAATGTCACCGTCTATAACAAACTTTAGGAAATATACACAGAAAGACTAGGGAAAGTATGGTCTGTAGAGACTGTGCCTGTAAGAAGGAAACCTCATGGGGACAGTAAGATTTGAGCTTGGCGTTGAAACAGAGAAGGGCTCTAGCTACAATGGCCTGTGTGACATGGTAGAAAAAGAAGGGACTTTAGAAATAAATTGCTCTTATTTGAATTTTCTGCTCGGCTACTTATTGACTGTGTGACTTCAGATTAGTTGCTAAACCTCTCTACATCTCCAATTTTCCCCATGAGTAATCGAAGCTGAGATGCATCATAGGGACTAAATCATAGACTTACTTGGCTAGAAGAGTGTGGAAAGCACTTTAGGCAACTGAATGAGCTGAGCAGAGGATGGGAGCTCATGGGAACGGGATCTGTAGAGTGGAAGTGAGGCTACTGATTGGCTAGAGCAAAGGTAATGTGGAGAGGAATACAACATAAGATTAGATTATAGGAGAAAATCGAAAATGTGTATGTCAAACATTCTTGAGTTATTTTGCTTAACTGGAATTCAGTTAACCAGAGCACTCAATTCTGTGGTGTGAGGGGATTTATTGTATACATTGGCACACTCTTGGTTATGCTTCAAATCTCAGTTTTGAAGTTACCTACTTCCCTGACCTTCAAGTCTGGTTTGTGTGTGTGCTCTTTTTACACTGCATGCAATTACTTTTCCCATGACCACCTTCCACTCCATATGAACATGTTTCTTGGTGGCATAGGCTGTGCATATTTTATTCACAGTTGTAGTAGAGTACTTAGCAGAAGACCTGGTTATTTATTAAACACAGAGTTGGTGCTTAATAATTATTGATGGATGGAAAGAAGGAAGAAAAGAACAAAGAAAAAGGAAACGGATAGAGGGAGGGAGGGAAGGAAGAGATAACTAGTCAAGAAGCTGAAAGGAGATTCTGGTATGAGGAAAAGAACTTTGAAAGCTGGTTGGTAAGCAGGGAATGAGTGTTGACCTTTTTGCAAATTCCTGACTTTGGGTTTTGTTTAGAACAGGCAAGGAATTTAACTTTCAAATATTTAATTTTTTTGCTGGACAGGAGTGCATTTTTCTTAAAAGCGCTGCTTCTCCCTTTTTTGCAGCTATTTTCAACTGCTTAAGCACAACTGCTGAAAGAAAGGAACTCAACAATTCAAAGTCATTTCTTGAAAAAAGCAAGCAACCTGAAGGACCACTTTCAGAGATATCGGTTTTGTTAAACTTCCACCCCTCAATTATACCATTGATCCCTAATTCTAAAATGCATTTTAAAAAATATTTTAACAGCTCTGAATTTTACGATCAGTAGCACACTACAGTTATAATGACTGTTGCTTTTCTTTCTTCTTCATAAATAAAATACTTGTGTTTCTTTCAGTCAATAATATCTTAGATAAGATGAAACTGAAGCCTCAGCTAATTTTGGAGTTTTCTGAAGGTTGCCTTGTAAACATGTATTGGAGCTAAGATGAGATCTTCCTATTCCCAGTGCAGGACTCCATCCTCCTGACTGTTCTCCCTTCTTCCTTTAAATAATCACACATCATCACTGCATATACTTTATGGTAAAATTGCTTTTCTCTCTCAGCAACAATAAACAATCCATTCCAGGACTGGAAAAAGATCACTTAGGAAACCTGCATAGCAATGGTTTTTAATGATCCATGTGGGATGCAAGAGCATTCAGTGTTGGTCTGACTTCTGTGAAAGGGAAGCAGAAGATGTCAGTCACTAGATTGGTTCAAAGAGACTCAGTTCCAGTCCTGTGAAATCAGGGGGTGCAGCACAGACACCATAGCAACGCACATTTCCATCATTGTTCTCCTGCCTCTTCTCAGCCCTGAGGGCGTGTATAATGAGACCTTGACTCCCCAGACTGGATCGAATTGTAACACATTTTATTGTTCAATGACTATTTGGATTTTAATGCCATCATGCCCTGGATGGCCTCGCCTGACAGTCTGGAAGCTTAAGGGAAGTAAGTCTTTTTATATTATGCATGATTTGAAGGTCTCACAGTCACTCCTGCTCAAAATAATGAATGGACAGATACAAGTCTCTGTAGGGAAGAAAGATTTGGAACCCTAGGGTTTTGGTCATGCTGTTTATAGGGAGTATCTTGCTTCAGAACACTCACCCAGTTACATTGAGCTGTTTCCCACACATGCATGTTGTCCTGGTCTCGCAAAACTTATTATTTCTCATTTTAGAATTTTGCACACTCAAAAAACAAGGATTTTTACATGCTGTTATTTCTTCTCTGTGTCACTTTGTGGAATTTATTATGTTAAATATGTGGGACAACATAAAAAAAAAATTCCCAGAATTTGCCTGGAATTGGTCATTAGGTTTGAGATGTTTCCATGAGACTTTTGTAAAACTCTTGCTCATGGGGCCTTGAAATATTATAATGGTTGTTTCTACATGTTACACCATGATAAAAATCTATGTATCTCTCTCTCTGTGGATATATCTATACATGTTGAAATTCTCTAGTTTTTTGGAGAATTTTTAATTCTTCCAAGATTAGACTTTATGGTTCTATAAGAGAATTAAATTATTCCCTAAGAGGTCACCTACCTTTAAAGAAAAAAAAGATCACATTCAATTAGGAGCAGAATTTAGAAATATTTAAATAAGTAAATAAAATGTTGAGACATGCAATTAATGTATAAAATGTTGCAATATGACAAAGAAAAAGTCCTCTGCTCATTTATTATGACTGTCATCACTTGTACTCATTCACCAATTAGTTACTCTTCTTAAATAATAGTAGTTAACATTTGAGCCCTCTCTGTGCAAGAGTTAAGTTGTTAGGACTTTATTTTCTGAGTCGGGATTTAGAGAACCTGAGTAACTGAGTTGTGGGCATAGAAATTATAATAAATTCCCAATGATTTTTTTTTGTCTAAGACTGATTTTTATTTTTTTTCTGGGGAATCTCTTACTAACTTCTCTCCTCATTAGATTGGAAATAAGCAAAACTTCATATGATCCTGCTTCTCTGGTCATAGTTCAGAGGTTGAAAGAAGACTCAAGTTGAATATATCAGGGTCCCCTCCTTTAGGAAGTTTTAAAATGGGATAAAAAAAGTTCAATTGCTTGTTGGGTGGCTGCACCTGCTATGTGTAAACTAGGTACCTTGTGGCCCCCTGGTGTTCCCTCCTATAGTTACCTGAAGGGGGACTAGACAGACAGAGCTGGAGATGGATCTAGGATATATGCAAAGGAGAGCAGAGATGAAAGGTGGGAGGTCTCTCTGCAGTGTCAGAGGCCCCGTTCTAAAGCACAGCTCATTTCCTATCCCTATAATCTTGTAGTGATTCTTATCTTGTGTTTTCTTATTTGATCATCAGTGTATTTCTGTTACGGGTAACCAAAAAGTCCGAAGTTACACAAGAGTACGTGTTTAATGTGAATGGATAATCTTAAGATAAAATTACCCAAGTCCAGAAAGCATTGGGGAGTAGGTGGGCTGCTCAGCTAAAGGAAGAAAATGGACTTCTAAACATACTATTTATCCTACTTATTATATTTTGGGTTATCCACTTGACAACTTTTACTGAGTACTCGCTATATGAAAACTATTGGAAAGAGCAATAAAAACAAAGATGTTTTATATCTATGTACCTCCTGTCATTGAGGATCTTATAATTTAGTTGGAGAGAATAATGCATAGAGGAAAAATTCTTCAGTATACTATGAAGCAACAACTGTATAAATACAAATTAAACAGAGCAAACTAATTGCATAAATGCTGAGGGGTGCCAGAGTAATGAGCAGGCTCTAGGAAATGATCTCTAAGGTCTGTTTCAGCTACAAAGTGCCAGGAGGTTGCATTCAACTGATAATTGAATAAGGCAGCACTTAGCAGAAACCTCAGCCTTAGGGAGCTTGAGGAAATCAGGCCAAAGACAAGCCAAGATTTGATTAAAAGTTGAATGTTCCATAGTGTATATGTGCCACATCTTCTTTATCCAGTCATCTATTGATGGGCTTTTTGGTTGTTTCCATGTCCTGGCCACTGTGAACAATGCTGCAATGAACATGGGGCTGCATGTGTCTTTACAAGTCAATGTTTCTGAGTTTTTGGGGTATATACCCAGTAGAGGGATTGCTGGGTCATAAGGTAGTTCTATTTTCAGTTTTTTTTGAGGAACCACCATACTTTCTTCCATAATGGTTGTACTACTTTACATTCCCACCAACAGTGGATGAGGGTTCCTTTTTCTCCACAACCTCTCCAACATTTGCTATTACCTGTCTTGTTAATAATAGCTAGTCTAACAGGTTTGAGGTGATATCTCATTGCAGTTTTGATTTGCATTTCTCTAATAACTAAAGAAGATGAGCATCTTTTCATATATCTGTTGGCCATTTGTATTTCTTCCTGGGATAAGAAATGATGACATCGGATCATTTATAGCAAAATGGTGGGATCTTGACAACATTATACGGAGTGAAATAAGTAAATCAGAAAAAACCAGGAACTGCATTTTTCCATACGTAGATGGGACATAAAACTGAGACCAAGAGACATTGACAAGAGTGTGGTGGTTACGGGGGGAGGGGGGAGAGGGAGAGGGAAGGGGGAGGGGGAGGGGCACAAAGAGAACTAGATAGAGGGTGACAGGACAATCTGACTTTGGGTGATGGGTATGCAACATAATTGAACTTTAAGATAACCTGGACATATTACCTTTGAATATATGTATCTTGATTTACTGATGTCACCCCATTAAAAAAAAAAAAAAAAGTCAGGCAGAGAAAGACAAAAAAAAAAAAAAAAGAGAGAGAAGACACTATTCAGTAGCAGCAACTCTTGGACGTTTTAAAATAAAATCTTGTTTCATAAAAAAAAAAAAAAAAAAAGTTGAATGTTGGGACTGCGTGCTGTTCTGGGCTATAGCAGATGTTTTCTTATATGACAACAACAAGGGGACTCCTGATGGATTGGAATTTGCCTGAAGGAAAGGTGGCAAGAGAGGATGGATATCAAGTCTTCTTCCACACAGCTTTGGTGAAGAGAGAAAGGGAAGGCCACTTTGCCACATTGTCTTCATGACTTTATGACTGCTTCTTAGGTTTGTCAGACAGGGTAAACCTGCTGGACTTCTACAGTGTTTCAGTTTGAGTTTCAAGTCAGCATATATTTATATGCTTTTATAATAGTAAAAAGTAATAATAAATTACATTATTTCCTGTAATTCATAAAATATTCCCTCTGAAAATCCTTGTTTTAAATAAGTACTACAGAAGGAGGGCCCTTGGCATTATGTAGTAAGAGATTTTGATTTGAGCTGTATAGCAGCATAAACATCTAACTACATTTCTGGGATATAATGAGATGTTTATTTATCATTTCTTCTTCCTAAACTGTATGTTCTTAAACACAAGGAATATAGCCTTAGAAGAAACTGTTTTCTCTCCGGTTCTTAGCACAATAACTAATGCCTAAAGAGCCCTCCATTGAGACAGAATCGCTGAGGAGTTAAGAGGGTGGGCTCTGAAGTCAGAGATTTGGTTTCAAGTAATGACTGTAAACTTGGATGTGGACCTGTCCCAGTAGAGCCTGAGCTCTCCGTCAATCAGATGTCCCGATTAGACTTCTCCGTGAAGTGGAACACTCCTGCTTAATGGCAGGTCTGGTGGCCTCCTTGAGACTACTCTTCAAGGCGCTATGAGGATTCTAATTTTTGGTACCAAGAACAATTGCCACCAGAGGAAAGACATGGCCGATACACAAGTTAGTTGCAAGAATAACACAGGCAAATAACTCACAAATCCTATGGTGTGCCTGGGTACCGCTTAATGGGGCTCTGTTGGCATGTTCCTCTTGGCTGTCCTTGGTCAGAGTGGTATAGAGACAGTCCACATTCAACATTGGAGTCTGGACGACTGCAGCTGATGTCCCCTTGGTTTAAATACCCTTTCTGGCATATGCTTTCTAACAGATGTTAATCTATGGGTGTATCACATCAAACCACTTATAGGGAGTTTCTTGCAGGGAGCTCTTTTTATCTGTATATAATTTTACACACACACAGAGGGCATGGTCTTGTCCATCATATCTCTACACAAGATTAGCTCTTACCCAGAGGACGTAGCCTTATTCACTTGCCCTTTAATATTATATCCTTATTTCTTTATATCTTCTATATTTTTATATATTTAATTACTATAACATTATATTACCATAACAGGACCCTTGATTAGTCTGAGTGTCCCTTTTAGTTTTATCTATAAATGGGATAATAGTGTGGTGTGCTTTCTGTGGTTGTTATGAGGAGGAGGAGTGATAAGGTAAAGCACCCAGCAGAGTGCCGGGAATATAGTAAGCTCTTAATAAGTGGTTGCTGTTTATTTTATTTATCAATATCTGCTTATTGAATAAACAGATGACTAGGTAATGGTTTGATAGGATTCTGTGAGAGAGAGGTCTCACAATGAATATTTCAACCTCGCAAAAGATATTGAAATAATCAGAAGTTTTCAAAAACTTCACTCTAATTAAAGGCTAGAAGATTGCTTTCATCTTCTATCCCACAGAGGATTCTATTTTTAGTAGTATTATTAGAAAAGATGGGAACAGGGCTCTGCATCTTTAATTCATTTAGATTTTTGTGTAGCTGTGAACACTGGCATGCTTGTGGGCATATGACTTACATTGTGGAGATGGATGTTATTGCTGCTGGAAGCATCCCTGAAGCCTAGAGACACCCTAGCTCTCTGGATTTAGTGACAAGCAGATCCACAGACTCAGTCAACTATTGGCAGAGGCTGAGCTGTCAAGCACACAGTGATCAGCCTTTTGTCATTCAAACTCTCATTCATTTGGAGGGGGGAGGGAAAATTGCCTTTTGTGCTAAAACTATACTATCAACTCATTCTATGAACCAAGGAGTCTGTGGATCTTATCACTAAACTTCCTTAGGTCTTGCAACATAAAATGAGGACCTCCTTTAATAGTGAAATTCTTTTTTTGATAGCTTCATTTGCAGCAGCAATGGAACTCAAGATTAAATTCCATCTTTGAAGCCAAGAAAAAATAATTTACTAGAAGAGGAAATCAGAACAGCCATTTAGCTGAAGCTAGTTAAACTCACAAAATGATAATGGGTTGGGGGCGGGGAGAGGAGGGAAGAAAACTCGGGAAAGATTTGGTTAATGTATTAGTTTGCTAGGGCCACTATAACAAAATAATACAAACTGGCTGGCTTAAAACAATAGAAACTTGTGCCACCATTCTGGAAGTCTGAAATCAAGGAGTCCGAGAGCCATGCTCCTTCTGGGACCTGTAGGGGAATCCTTCCTTGCCTCTTTCTAACTTCTGGATGTTTGCCAGCAGTCTTCAGCATTCCTTGGCATCGCACCCTTCCTCCATCTATATGTGGCCTTCTCCTTGTAACCAATTTCTCCTTTCTATAATGACACCAGTCATATTTAATCAGGATCCCCACCTGCCCCCATGAGTTCATATTGATGTGGTCACATCTATAAAGACCCTCTTTTCAAAGAAAGTCACATTCCACTGAGGTGCTGCAGTTTAGGACTTCAACGTATCTCTTTTTGTGGGGAAGGGTGCATAATTAAACCACATAGCAGGTAATCAGACAAAGCTTACATCTTCACATATTTTGAAGGGTTCATGCTTACTGCATTAAACACACTTTATTTAAGCTCAAGAATTTTTTTCTCCAGTTAAGTGTTTGTGGAACGACCAACTGTAAAAGAAGCCAGCTTGAACTCTGGGATTCTAGGATGTGAAGGAAAGATCCATAGCAAAGAAACACAAGCGTTTGTCTTAACAGCAGGGAAGACAAGAAGGCTTTTTCTAACAAGTGAGTTAAAAGTAAGTTAATCTTTCCTCTGGGCTTTGGTGCTCTAGAAAGTGGACCACCTGGGTGCTGTCACAACTGCTCTAGCTGTACAGCACCTTCCAGAATCATGATGTGAGGAGCTGCTAGCCATCTGCGGGACTCCCCACTATTTTGCATTTCAGGTTTTTCCAGGGGAATGTGTGGGATGGTGGATGCTGAGGGCTTAGGAGATGGTTCTGAGGATCACCCTCTATACAAATATACCAATCTTGGTCTGCCAAATAAAAATGTTCAACAACAATTTGAGCTGAATTTTAAATATAATTAACTATGAAAACAATCAAATGACTGAATTTTAAACATCAAAGCATTTTTACAGTCAACACTTATGAAATATGATCAAAATAATGGTGTTTAATAATGGCTGTTTAATAGGCTAAAGGGTCTTATATTTCAAGCAGATTTTAATCTTTTAAACACCACAAATCACTGCATAACTATTACTTATTACCTGTGTTGTCAATATGAAAACTTGCAAAATGAATGTAGGGAGGTGATTTAAGGGAGCAGGTATTGATTGATATATCTTGAGTTTTAAAAGTGAAAGTGACCATTTTAATTTCATTAAGGGTAGTAAATTTAATGAGGAAGAAAATAGCGCTTCTCATTTTATAAAAAATGTTATGAGAGGTGGACGTTTCTGAAAAGCAAATGTTAAAATTAGGATGATTTATTCTTAGCCACAAAATTAAAATTTTTGTTATACCATGCTCTCTGTATTTATGGATTAAGGGTGTTTTTATTTTATATTTTCAAATGGAAAGTGCAACACTATTCAGAGATAATAAAACTTTTTAATATTTAAACAAATACATATATGTATTAATATATATTATATATATTAGTATTAATATATATATAAAATGCTGACTTACCTCCATATAGATTGATTATAAAAAATGTCAGTAAAATCTAAGAAATGAGATATGAAGACAGAAACATGAGAACAAGAAAGATAAATATAGGGAGTAGGCTCAGGGAAATTCTCTCATTTTAAACTTCCTGGATAAATGCTCTACAATTTCCTGGCCCCAGGGAGTGTGCTTTTATCTCTGCCATTCTATGTTTTCTGTAATTTGACTTATCATTTGTTCAGTAGATTATAAAGCATTGTTTCCTTTGGTCTACAGCAGTGGGGCTGCTGCCTGCCCCCTACCCTAGGAATTCTGCCCATAAATCACTGTGAACAGTCCCTCTCTGAGTGGAGGCTAAAACCAACGTCTGCAGCTGCCTGACCTTTTATCAGAGTGCGGAAACTTTTCAGTCACATTTTCTCCTGCTCTTCAAAGAACCACATGAGATAAAATTGTAACTTCTCAGGCCATAACTAAAGAAAGGGTTTCTTTTCTGGCTCCAGCTAATTTCAGTGCCACTTATCAACAACCGTGTGCTTGGCAGTTGGGCTGGATTTGCTGCAAGGGTACAGAAAGCCAGCAGGGGTGTGGGGACTCTTCGTAGTAGAGGTCTTTCATGCCAGTTGTAATATCCTAGTCTTTGCTCCTTCTCTGAACTCCTCCCCTAACCCTGCCTCCCATAATTCTTCCTCCCGTTACACTTTAAATTCCGGTCAACACAGCCGACCGCATTTTCTCATTCATGCCTTGGCTTTCAGTGTTGACCTTGAAGACACTGAAACTCCAGCAACCTTCCCCTGGAACCCCCACACAATGCCCCGTTCCCCTTCTCTGTGTCTCTCACAGTGGGCATCCCAAGCCTAAAGCTATGTCATCTCAGCGTTGAACTAAAAGTTGTACCTGCAGCTTGTGGGACAGCCCAGACCTGTGTTTCTGTGAGAGAAGGGCACCTGAGTGACCTGGGGTGGCAGACTGGAAGGCTGTGCTGGGAGGTAACTGAGGTGACCCAACCAGTTACACAATTTTATTTTTGCCTCCTGTTGACCCTATGTTTTCTTCTTGAGGCAATCTTATCCCTGGATGAAAACTTAAACAGTCCCTTGATTTTTAAGAGTGACAAGACATAAAACACATACTCAGAAAAGTCATTAGAATGTGCAGTCCCATATAATTATCAAAACTCAACTTGATTTTAAGTTGAGGTGTCTCTTCTTCCTTCAATCTGGGATTGTTACAGGGTTCAGGTGGAGAGTCTGTGATTGAGGAGAAGTGGTGTGTTTGCTGTTTTTTTAAGCTAGAGTTCAAATCTACTCCCTCCATATCCCTGTGGAGTCCAGGACGTGGGACAAGGGGAGAGGGAAGAGGGAGAAATGCTTTCAGCAGCACACACTTCAGCCAGGGCTGCCATGTGCCATGGCTTGGCAGGTGTTTACAGTGGACTCTGACTTGTATGGGTCCCTGAAGGCTCTTTAGAACCCTCCTCATTCCCACACCCTTATCCCCTCCAGCCACTGAACATCTCTTTCCTGCAGCTCTCTGAGGAGGGTAAGTGCATCTCTCTTCAGGCTGGACTCTTATCCCCAGGTTTTGGTGGTAGCGCCAAAATTTTTCTATTATACTCTTTGCTTACATTTTTCACACTTTATTCCTTTTACTTACATACTATATAAATGGAATATATAAACTATAGGAAAATAAGTCAGATCACTCACATAAGCTATGGAAAAATAAGTCAGATCTTGGGGCACAGTTCAGAAAGTTGCTCAGTATATTTGTTGTTGTTTTTGAGTTCTCATGAAAACAGATATTGTTATTGTCCTGAAGACTCTAGCTAGACTCACTTATGTGAAAAGTATATACTCTATCAAAAGTGACTTTTCATTCTATTGTAAGTTAATAGACATTAAAGCACAGTCAACTCACTGAGTTGTATTGCTTAAGGCAGTTGAAAACTTTACAATAAAAAACAAACATCAGCATCCACATGAACATAGTCCTTAATAACTCAGTGGTAATTAGTCTGTGAGGTGTCACTATTTCCACTTGATAGATGATAAAATCAGGTTCAAAGACTAATAACTTGGGTGAGGTCACTAAGCAATATTGTGGGATAGTACCAGAATTCACATTCAGATCTTTTTTATTTAAATTCCATAGTTTGTATACTAAATCCCACAGTGTCCAGAAATATACCAAAATAATAGAAACTTAAGATAGTAAAATCTGGTCAATAATTCCAAATATTCAGGTAAAGATGCATAGAAAGGGGGTTTAAAAAATGCTTTTGGGTAGGAGGCTGATGTGTTTGTGACTATATGGAGGTTACCAATTTATTCTACTGGCTGAGTAGGCAGGTGGCAGTTTCTTTCCTTCACATTCTCTTGAATTTTCCAAGGTACAGGAGGACCATTTTTGGTCAAAGGGCCAGGATTCCTGCTCAAATCTTCCTTTAATTAGCTTTCTCAGGGGAATGTAGAGAACAGGGTATTTGAAGTGGCATTGTCATTGGAAATCTTTAAGAGAGCAATTTCAATATGTTGAGGTTGGGTGTAGAGAGAAACAGACATAGCAAATAAGGATTTCCTTTTACAGACTTTTCAAAATAAAATAAAAAGGGAAAAGTGTTCAGAGAGGATAATTTATTTTAGGTTTTGCAAGACCTAGATATGCTTATAGGACGGGGAAGAGGGCACCTAAAGAGAGGGAGACAGATGAATTTTGCAAGGCAAGGAGAAGATCATGACAGATATCATAGCTTAGAGTGTATCATATATAGGTAACAGAGCAGGTCATAAAAATTTTTTTTTGTGTGTGAGTCACGGGTAAAAAGGAGAGAAACTGAGAGAAATATGGCAGATGGAGAAATGGAAAATTTTTAAAGTCTTTTGTATCATTCAAGTAACCATAAAATATCTTCTACCCAGAAAAAAATCACCTAAACCACATAACTTTGACAGTGACAGTGGCAACTTCTCAAACAGATCCTTGGGATAACAAACATAAGTTAAGTCTAAGGAGGTTGCATGCTCATCCTCTGATGGTTTCAATAAATTTAAGGCATCCCTTTCTTTTCTTTCCCCAAAGTTCCCTTAAAGTATACCTCATACTAATGTGGTATTTATTTTTCTGTTTATCCACTTAAAATTATTTTTCAAGAATTTTTTATATACCACACAACATTCACTACACTCTGATATATAGTGCATAAGGAAAATTTTTTTATAACATACATTATTAGACTTCTTGTTCCTGAATGCTCAATAAAAAGAAATTATTTGTTCATAAATTAAATGAATATAATTAATATATATGTTCATTTTACTTCAAAAGAGTAAAATTTAAGGGTAAAATAAAGATATAACACATTTTTAAAAAAAATTTTAAACTTTAACAGGGTGGCATTGATCAATAAGAGTACATTGGTCTCAGGTGAACATTTCTATAGCATTTCAACTGTTGATTATGCTGTATAACCATCATTGAAAATCAAATCATTTTCTATCACCTTATATTTGTCCCTCTTTACACCCTTCACCCTCCTCCCCATTCACTCAAGTCCCTTCCCCCTCCCCCATGTTCCCTTACCCCTGGTAACCACTTCATTTTTATCTATGTCCATAAGTCTCAGTTTTATATCTCACCTAAGTGTGAAATCATACAGTTCTTAGGTTTTTCTGATTTACTTATTTCACTCAGTATAATGTTCTGAAGGTCCATCCATGTTGTCTTAAATGTCCCTATGTCATCTTTTCTTATGGCTAAGTAGTATTCCATTGTATATATTTACTGCATCTTCTTTATCCAGTCCTCTATTGACAGACACTTTGGTTGTTCTCACGTTTTGGCCACTGTAAATAATGTTGTAATGAACATGGGGGTGCATGTGTCTTTACGTAACAATATTTTTGAGTTTGGGATAGATACCCAGTAGAGGGATTGCTAGGTCATATGGTAGTTCTGTCTTCCATAATGGTTGTACTAATTTGCATTCTCATTAGCTGTGAACGAGTGTTCCTTTTTCCCAATAGCTTCTCCAACACTTATGATCTGTCTTGTTGATAATAACTAATCTAACAGGTGTGATGTGGTATCTCATTGTAGTTTTGATTTGCATTTCTTGAATAGCTAGTGAAAATGAGCATCTTCTCCTATATCTCTTGGCCATTTGTATGTCTTCTTGGGAGATGTGTCTGTTCAGGCCCTCTCCCCATTTTTTTAACTGGATTGTTTGCTTGTTGGTTGCTGAGTTTTGTGAATTCTTTATATAGATAATTTGGATAGTAACCCTTTATTGGAGCTGTTGTTTGCAAATATCATCTTCCATTTTGTTGGCTATTTGTTTTGTTGTTGGTTATTTTTGCTGTGCAGAAGCTTTTTAGTTTGATATAGTCCCATTCATTTATCTTTGCCTTTACTTCCCTTGCCTTAGGGGTCAAATTCATAAACTGTTTTTATGGCCAAGGTCCATGCGCTTAGTACCTATGTTTTCTTTTATGTAATTTATAGTTTCAGGTCTTTATTTAGGTCTTTGATCCATTTTGAATTAATTTTTGTGCAGGGGGACAAACTATAGTCAAGTTTTATTCTTTTGCTATGGCTTTCCAATTTTCCCAGCACCATTTATTGAGGAGGCTTTCTTTTCTCCATTTTGTGTTTTTTGGCTCCTTTATCCAAGATGATTTGTCCATATATATGTGGTTTTATTTCTGGGCTCTCAATTCTGTTCCATTGGTCTGTATGTCTGTTTTTCTTCCAACCATACTGTTTTGATTATCATGGCTCTATAGTATAATTTGAAATCAGGTAGTGTGAAATCTTCGGCCTCATTCTTTTTCTGTAGGACTGCTTTAGCTGTTTGGTGTTTTCTTTGGTTCCATACTAACCTGGTAATATTTTGTCCTATTTCCTTAAAATATGACATTGGCGTTTTGATGAAATTACAATAAATTTGTATATTGCTTTGGGTAATATGGCCATTTTAACTATGTTGATTCTTCCAATCCCGGAACATGGCATATTTTTCCATTTCATTGTGTCTTTTTCAATTTCTTTTAATAATGTTTTATAGTTTTCAGTATATAGGTCCTTCACATTCTTTGTTAAGTTTATTCCTAGGTACTTTATTTTCTTTCATTGTAATTGTAAAAGGAATTTCTTTTTTTTTTAGTTTATTTTCCAAAGTTTCATTGTTGGCATATAGAAAAGCAACAGACTTTTGTATATTAATTTTATATCCCTTGACTTTACTATATTGGTTTATTGTTCTAATAGTATTTTGGTGGAATCTTTGAGGTACAGGATCATATCATCTGCAAAAAGTGATACCTTTCCTTCTTCTTTCCTGATATGAATGCTTTTTATTTCTTCCTCTTGTCTGATCATTCTGGCTAAAACTTCCAGAACTATGTTGAGTAAGAGTGGGCAGCCTTGTCTCGTTCCTGATTCGAAAGGAAAAATCTTCATTTTATCATCATTTAGTATGATGTTAGCTAATGATTTGTCATATATGGTCTTTATTATGTTGATGTATTTTTTATTCCAATTTTATTGAGTTTTTTAAACATAAAGAGATAATGTATCTTATTGAATGTATTTTCAATACATTCGATCATATAGTTTTTGTTCTTTGTTTTGTTGATGTGGTGTATTAGGTTGATTGAGTTCTGTATGTTGAACCATCTTGTGCTTCTGGAATGAATCCCACTTGATCTTGATGTATCATTTTTTAAACATGTTGTTGTATTTGATTTTCTAGGTTTTTTTTTTTTAATTTTTGCATCTGTATTCATTAGAGATATTGTTCTGTAGTATTCTTTTTCTGTGTTGTTCTTGCCAGGTTTTGGTATGAAGGTTATGTTGGCCTCATAAAATGTGTTTGGAAGTATTGCTTCTTCTTCTAGTTTTTGGAAGAGTTTGAGATAGGTGCCAAATTATCTTTGAATGTTTGGTAGAATTCACTAGTGTAGCCATCTGGTCCTGGACTTTTGTTTTGGAGTTTGTTTGTTTTTTTATAGAGACAGAGAGAGAGAGTCAGAGTGAGGGATAGACAGGGACAGACAGACAGGAATGGAGAGATGAGAAGCATCAATCATTAGTTTTTTGTTGCGCATTGTGACACCTTAGTTGTTCATTGATTGCTTTCTCATATGTGCCTTGACCACAGGCCTTCAGCAGACCGAGTAACCCCTTGCTTGAACCAGCGACCTTGGGTTCAAGCTGGTGAGCTTTTGCTCAAACCAGATGAGCCTGTGCTCAAGCTGGCAACCTCGGGGTCTCGAACCTGGGTCCTCAGCATCCCAGTCCAACGCTCTATCCACTGTGCCACCGCCTGGTCAGTCTGGAGGTGGTTTTTGATAGTTGTTTTTATTTCCTCCCTGCTTATAGGTTTATTTAGACTTTCAACTTCTTTGTGGCTCAGTCTAAGAAGATTGTATAGTTCTAGGAGTTCATTCATTTCCTCTAGGTTGCTGAATTTGTTGGCATATACTCTTTCATAACTTTCTATTATGATCCTTTGTGTATCTATGATGTCTGTGGTAATTTCTCCTCTTTAATTTTGGATTTTGTTTATATAAGTCTTTCCAAATCTTTCCTTTCTTTTCCTCAGTGAGCTGAGCCAGTACTTTGTCAATTTCATTGATCTTTTCAAATAACCAGTTCTTTGTTATATAAATTTTTTTCTGTAGTTTTTTTGTTTTGTATTTCATTTAGTTCTGCTCTAATTTTTTTTAAATAAATTTTTATTAATGTTAATGGGATGACATTAATAAATCAGGGTACATATATTCAAAGAAAACATGTCTAGGTTATCTTGTCATTAAGTTATATTGCATACCCCTCGCCCAGAGTCAGATTGTCCTCCATCACCCTCTATCTAGTTTTCTCTGTGCCCCTCCCCCTCCCCCTAACTCTCTCCCTCCCTCCCTCCTGCGTCCTCCCTCCCCCCACCCCTGGTAACCACCACACTCTTGTCCATGTCTCTTAGTCTCGTTTTTATATTCCACCAATGTATGGAATCATGTAGTTCTTGTTTTTTTCTGATTTACTTATTTCATTTCGTATAATGTTATCAAGATCCCACCATTTTGCTGTAAATGATCTGATGTCATCATTTCCTATGGCTGAGTAGTACTCCATAGTGTATATGTGCCACATCTTCTTTATCCAGTCTTCTATTGAAGGGCTTTTTGGTTGTTTCCATGTCTTGGCCACTGTGAACAGTGCTGCAATGAACATAGGCCTACATGTGTCTTTACGTATCAATGTTTCTGAGGTTTTGGGGTATATACCCAGTAGAGGGATTGCTGGGTCATAAGGTAGTTCTATTTACAGTTTTTTGAGGAACCACCATACTTTCCTCCATAATGGTTGTACTACTTTACAGTCCCACCAACAGTGGATGAGAGTTCCCTTTTCTCCGCAGCCTCTCCAACATTTGCTATTACCCGTCTTGTTGATAATAACTAATCTAACAGGGGTGAGGTGGTATCTCATTGTAGTTTTGATTTGCATTTCTCTAATAACTAATGAAGCTGAGCATCTTTTCATATATCTGTTGGCCATTTGTATTTCTTCCTGGGAGAAGTGTCTGTTCATGTCCTCTTCCCATTTTTTTATTGGATTGTTTGTTTGTTGTTGAATTTTATGAGTTCTTTGTAAATTTTGGATATTAGGCCCTTATCTGAGCTGTTGTTTGAAAATAACATTTCCCATTTAGTTGGCTGTCTGTTTATTTTGATATCAGTTTCTCTTGCTGTAGTTCTGCTCTAATTTTTACTGTTTCCTTTCTTCTGCTAATTTTGGGTTGCCTTTGTTCTTCTTTTTCTAGTTCCTTAAAGTGTGATGTTAGATTTGGTCTCTCTTATTTCTTGATACAAATTTATAACAATATAAACTTTCCTCTTATGACTGTTTTTACTGCATACCAGAAATTTTGTTACATTGTGTTGTCATTTTCATTTGTTTGTTTATAGCTATTGATCTCTGTTTTTATTTCCTCTTTGACCCAGTCATTTTTTAAAAGTATATTGTTTAATTTCCACATTTTTGTGTGGTTCTTTGCTTCCTTTTTATAGTTGAATTCTAATTTCAAAGCCTTATGATCAGAAAATATGCTTGGTATAACTTTAATCTTCCTGAATTTGTTGATGTTAGTTTGGTAGCCCAACATATGGTCTATCCTTGCCAGTTTCTGCTCAGAAGTCTGATGATAACCTAGTGTGCTTTCCTTTATATGTTATAATCTTCTTTTCCCTGGCTGATTTGAGGATTCTTTCTTTATTGTTAATTTTTTGACAATTTCATTACGATGTGCCTTGAAGTAGGTCTGTTTGTGTTGTGGTAAATCAGCATTCTGTTTGTTTCTTGGATTCAAGGCTCTAACTCTTTCCATAGGTTTAAGAAATTCTCACCAATTATTTGTTTGAATAGTCTCTCCATTCCCTTATTCCTCTCTTCTTCTTCTTATATACCTATTATTCTTATATTGCTCTTTTAGACAATTCTTTTAGAGCTCTCCTAGTTTTTTTAATTTGTGAATCTCTCTCTTATTCTCTCTGTAGCATCTCTAGTTGCTTGTCTTTGATGCTACTGATTCTTTTCTCTATCTGGCTTGTTCTATTAGCTAAACTTGCTACCTCAGTCTTCAATTCATATATTGAGTTCATCATTTCTGTTTTTAAAGTTTCAATCTCTTTGCTGAGGTATTTGTTTTGTTCATTTTTTTTTTCTGAGCTCATTAAATTGCCTATTGGTGTCTTCTCGTATCTCAATGAGTATTTTCATATTTTGAACTCTCTATCATTTAACTCCAAGGTTTTCATGTGATTGAGATGTTTTCTGGAGATTTTTTATTCTCTCTCTGAAATATGTCTCTGTCTTTTATAGCCATGGTATTTTATTTCTTTTTCCTTGATTTAAGATTTAAAAAAAATACTGTAAAAAATATAAAAGTTTAAAAAATTATGACAAGTAAAGAAGAAAAACCTAGAAAAAAAGATCAAAAGCTAAGAAAAACAATCAAAAACAAAACACCCACAAAAAGAATTAAAATATAAAAATAAAAAAAATGAAATTCAAAAATGAAAAAAGAAAAAAGAATAAGAAGAGAGAAAAGGGAAAAAGGAAAAATAAATTTTGGTTTTGAGAGTTTTCTTTCAGTAGGTGTCACCTTATTCAACTTTAAGCTGTATAAAGTTCCTGGGCTGTCTGGTGGGATATTGCTGTTGCAATGATATACGATGGTGGGTGGGGCATATTGTGAGGGCTTTACATCTCTAACAATGGCAATCTCAGGCTTCCACATGCTCCTTTCCATGACTGAACAGAGCTGGGACTGGTTGTGGAGCACAACTGCTCTTCAGGGGTGTGAGTGGCTCTGGAGAGGTAGCTATGGGGTTTGTCTCTGCCATGCTCCATACTGTGAGGTGAGAAAGGCAGAATCTGGGATGCTGGGGGCCACACTTTAGCTTTCTCTATCTCTGCTGAGTGCAGGGTGCAGGTAGAGCATGGAAACACTGGCTGTGACCCCATGCTCTAGACGCTTTGGTTTATCTACCCCTCCGCCCCTCTGTCTCACTGCTTTTTCCTGCAGAGAAGACCCAGTAACTTCAGGTTTTCCTCTCCTTACCCCTCAGATAAAATCCAGAGAGCCTGAGCTTCCTTTCTCCTCACAGTCCATCAAAGAAAAAACCCAACAAAAAACCCAGTCACTCCAGGTTTGTCTCTTCTCTCCAAAGCCCACCATAAATGCATTTTATCTTTCACTCTCCTTTTCACCCCATCCAACCTTTAGTCTATTCAGTGTGTGGATCTTTCAGGCACTCCTGCAAGCCCAGCTGGGGTTCCTTTGCTGCATTATAGTTGTTCAATTAATTGAAATTTCAAGAAGAGAGATCAAGAGTATCTCTTATGCTGCCATTGCTCTCACATAATATTTTAAGTTGTATACTTATTGTTAAAATATTATTTTGTTCCACATGAAATACTAAATGTATTAGTACTGAACCTATTATAAATATTTCATTACTTTTGAAATTATTCATTTAAAATTTGAAACAGGATTTACCTATTGGCTTCTAAGTAGATGTACTTTATTTCAATAATATACATAACTGGAAAAACACTCCTCTAAAAACACAATGTATGCAAATAGATTCTGTTCAATAAGGTAATACTTACAATGTTAGATAGTAATTGGTACCTCAAGTGAGCTTATTTTTTTTTTGCCTGACTTTATTCAGAACCTATTGTGTCTATCTGGTTTCATGGCTGACAAAGAGCTCATGTCCATGTCATTCACATGTTCACTCATAAACTGTAACACATTATAATACACTAGAAATTACCAAATGAATGACAAGGCCACAGTCACCCCTCTGTCAACCCCTCTTCCTTCAGAATACTTTGTGAACCATGTATGGTGTGTTGCTACCTCACCTGGACTAAAATCATCCTACTGACAAGCATAGGTAAAAAAGAAATAGAAATACAAATTTTAATGTCCTCTTTTTGTGCCCCTGCAGGTTGACTTGCTCATATGTGGAGGACAGGGGCAGGCATGGGCTTTGGTCATATAGACTGTGCTCTAATACTTAGAAGGTTTGTGATCTTGGATAACTTCATCTCTCTGAAACTCAGCTAGCTATTAGCTGTAAAATAGTGTTAATAATATTTTACTCTTTTTAAAAATTGTTTAAAACAAGACCACTAAAGAAATCCAACCAAGAGCCTTATACATGGTAGGAGCTCATTGACCCGTAGGCTGTCTCCTCTCCTCTCCTCTCCTCTCCTCTCCTCTCCTCTCCTCTCCTCTCCTCTCCTCTCCTCTCCTCTCCTCTCCTCTCCTCTCCTCTCCTCTCCTCTCCTCTCTTCTCCTCTCCCTTCCTCTCTTCTCCTCTCCTATCCTCTCCTATCCTCTCCTCTTCTCTCCAACCTACTTTTCTTGCTTAGTTTGATCATCACCCTCCCACCTACCACCCTATCCTCATGCTTTGCTTCTTCAATGTTTGTAAAAGAAATACTAGTTTTTTGACCAGCTGTTCTGAATCCCCCAAATTTTATCCTAGAATGGCAGTTTTCAGGCCTCTGCCTTATTGTAGTAAATAAACAAGGAGACCTGTCTCCAGATTCATATATACCACACATTTCTCCCAGGACTCATCAGCTAGAACAGCACATGAGATTGCATTGAGCAACAGATCAAATTCCATCAGTTTTGCTGGCCCTCCCACCATGTGGCACAGGGTTCTCAGCCTCCCTGTCAGCTCATCCACTAATAATTCTGGGACTCTCTATGGGTTGCCTTCAAAGTGCTTCTAAGCAGTTTTATCCTTTACACATTTGGCAGCACTGGGCAGTTTGGTCCTGCCATTGTTCTTCTGTGCATAGTGTTTCCCTGACATGGCCCTACATACCCTCTTCTGGCCTTGGGGTCCCTCTTCCCATGCTTCTTCAGTAGCCATTTCAGTTCCTTCTATGGCTCTACTCAGCACAGTTAGCAGATGGACTGGTTCACCAAGGAAGACCTGAGCCTTCACCTTACCAAATCTCCTGGGCTTTGTGTCAGGAAATGAGAAGGAGTGGTAGCTGAGGAAGGAGATAGGTTTTTTTCCCTTTGCCTAATGCTTTGGCAGGGTAGGATAACAGATGTATTATGCAATTTAGCAGAAACAATTATTTTAATTAATAATTACAGCTCCATCTTCCTTTAATGACATACTATGTACATGTATCCAGGAAGCTGGGACAGAGACAGTTCTGAAAATGTTTTCCATCATTTATCTGGGGTCCCTACTCCACTGTGATAATTAAGCCTTTGTTATGGGATCAGCTCATTATCTTTACTTCTTCCCTCAGCATAAGTTCTCTACAAATAGACTTCTCAGCTCCTCCATTCAAATACCCTTTGGGCACTCAAATTATTTAGCTATACTCAGATGCGCCTAAGCTCCAGAAAGGAGAGTGGCTCAAGTTCTGGTCCCAAGGGACTTCTTGACATCAAACTGGGATGCTTTGGTGAGTACTGTACTGTCCTCCAAATCACCAGAAGGCAATAGTATCAACTTTATCCTCATTTTGACCTTCATCCTTGTCAAAATTATGACCATCCTCATCCTAACAGCTACTATTTAAGTGCTTTGGACCAGCTGGATGCTGTATATAGCACTATTTAATTAAGTAGTGCATGATATAATTTATCAACATTAGACTTACGGCAGATGAACATAGCCCAATTCCAAGATATATTTCTACTATGTCAATTTCTGTTTGTTACCTCAGATATTAGTAAAACCCGCCATACTAATGCAAAGAAGCTGCAGTGAGTAACAAGAGGCATAGGTCACAGAGAAACTGTAACATGTGTAGATTTGAGCCACCAAAAGCATTTAAGAAAGCTGACTAAAAATGTGCTTTTGGCTTCAAATGACGAAGCCTTCAGTTCCACTATAATTTTCATAAGTTTGTTCTAAATAATTCATTTAAAGGGCAAAAGTAATTTATTTTTGCTGCATTGTGCATTTTAATTAAATGCTCTAGAAATATCAGCATTTCCTTATCTTTTTCTCCCTCAGAAGAGCAGTATATAATGAACACGGTGACATCGAAATGAGTAATTCATATGCAGCTTGTTTAGTCAGTATGAATCAGCATTTTGATGATGTCTTATGAGAATTGGATTATAATTGGCAGTATTTCTGCCTTAAGGTTGATAATTCCGGATTTTGGAAGAAATAAATGCATTAAATAGTATTGTTAATTTGTCTTATAAAGCATACATACAGCTTTACAAGGAATGAGTAAAACTTATAATAAAAGACAGAAACTGATAAAACCTAATATATACCAGCTTTGAAATATTTAGGTTATTATGAATATGTGGCCACTTGAATTATTCAGAACAATAATGAAAAAAAATCAACCTTGGAATTCTCTTCTGTGATATATCTATAAGATAAGTATATCCTTAAGATTCATCTGCTATCTTTTCATTGACCTCATAATTATTGTAATTCAGGGTGCTGCTTGACTTTTCCAGATACCTGATTTGCTTCCTGCAGTATTCTTAGAGAAAGCTCACTCCACTAATCCTAGTTTGAAATCTGCGTCTTTTCCATGAACGTAGGTTGTTCTTCAGCTTGGCAAACAAGTTCACCTCAGAGCCTTTGTGTGTTACTATGTTAGTGTGACATGCCTTCCTCTCACCTCTCATCAACTTATTTCTTTCTCTCTTTAGAAACTCTGCTCCAACTGTCACAAAGCTCTTTCCTGATTAATCCAATGTGAATGCTAATTTCTACTACAAAGGATTTAGCAAGTGTGTTCTTTGGAACACAGCACTTTTGTGGAGTTCAGGGCAAAAAGGTTTCATAAATAAAGAACCGAGGGAAATGTTGCTTTTATTATGCTCCTCTGGGAGACTCACAGTGTGGCTTTAAAAGTCTGGCTGTCAGAAGCTTATCGTGATTAACTTATTTGATGACAATTGTTGTGCCCTAGGAATTGCTGTGCTGTGGAATGTGCTCTCGGAACCAACTACTACAGTTGTGATCATTTGGTATTTGGATTAAGTTTGTTGATGTCATTTTCAGAGTATTTAGTTATTGCTCCACATTTGAAACCAAGTGCTTCAGTTATATTGTCCCGTTTTTCCAAGCAGTCATGCATAATTTGCTCAAAGTGGGCTTTTAATTCACATAATCCAGATGAAAAACTGAAGGCTGTCGGGACAGACTTGGAAGTTGCCATTTCTATCTAAATTTGAAGAGCTCGCCCAGATTTTTATAAATAGGAACTAGCAACACTGTCTTATACTGACTCTGTCCCTTCTTTTAATTCTCTCGTCTCCACTTCAGTTACCAATGCTGCCAAACATGTTCAACATCAAAGCCTTGTCACAGGCCTTTTGCTTTAGTTCCTACTGCTGAAGTCTGGCCTTTCCTGGGTGTACAAGTCACAGCTGGTAATGATGGGGACCAGATGATGCCCCAGCAGCACATTAAAGGTTTTACCAGGATGTGGTTTGATGGTTTTGCTTGGGTATTATGTTGTTGTTATTTTTTCCTTTGGAATGTGAGTTGTGGCCAAGAATTATTTTCCTGATTGAATTTTTGCTCTCCCTCTTCATTTGGTGAGTTGGAAAACATACAGAGACATAAGGAATATGATTTCAACTACTTCTCAAGCTAACTGGTAGGCACTTATAGGCTGACTTTTAGCTGTGACCTTTATTTATTCAATAAATATGCTTCCATTATGTCCAAAGTACAATGCTGACATCTTGGTCTTATCATGTTACCAAGGCATCATTCTTCTAGATTTCAAAAAAACTTAAAGTTTACAGGCATAGTTCTTTGAATATTACAGAAGAAATGCCTGCCCTTACACTGTGTTTTCACATCAAAATGCAGTGGAATATGCATAGGTAATGATCACTTTGAAATGCACTGTGTAAGATATATAAGCTATTGTTATTTAAAATAGTTATTGTGTTTTTCTCATTACAGAATTGTTTTATGCTTATTATAAAGAATTTGGACAACATATAAAAGAACAAGGAAGAAATAAAAAAAAATCAAGCATAGTCTCGCCACCATGCCTATCTCTCTCTGTTTCATGATTGGGGAAAAACAATGGGATAAGTAAAATTGACACTTCAACCATAAACTTCAGCATCAAAACCAGACAGTCTGCCTATTAGTCTTACTTATCAGACTCAGAATCTGTTATTCAGTAGTTCTAAACATTGGAGCTTCCTAGTCCTAAGGTGTCTTTTTGTTTCTACATTCACACTCTCTTTAGATTACCATTTCTAATTCTTTGGACTTAAAACTATATAATCTCTCAACCTTTGCTACTTACTGGAATTTTAACTTATTTATCCAACACTCACTCAACATCTCCATTTAGGTGTCCAGGCGGCCTCTCCAATTTGAGACTGAAGCTTAACCCCAGATGTTCCTTTCTCCAGACTTTTGCCCAGGTAGTTTTTGCATCTTAATAAGGAGCATCACATTAACCCAGGTCTCAAGTCAAATTTTGAGAAGCCATTCCTGATTTTTCCCCCCTTCCTCTCTCCCTCTCATCTAGCATATGTAAGTCTGGAAAGAGAAGGATTTGGGATAATGCCAGGTTTCTCTTGGCCAAGTCATTATTAAAGAATGTAATTTATAGGGGTCATTTTTCCCCCTGCTAAGAGCAAATGGAATCCTGTCAACTTCTACGCTGGGGGTAGGCGTGACTTTGGCAGAACAAATGTTTTCTATATTGGAAAAAAGGAGGAAAACCCTTATGGATGACCTAGCAATATGTAACAGACTTCAACAACTGCTGTTTTTGGCACCAAAAATCAAGCCAACGGCTGAAGTTCTCATGCAATGGCTTTCTTAGTAGTTGTCAGTAAAGAGTGTTCATCAGATTGAGCAAAATACAGAGTTCTCAACAAGCCAAGACACTCGGAGAACCCGGGTCCAAAGAGGTCAGAACCCAGAACAGTTTCCCATCTTTTTCCATAAAGCACTTGCTAAAATGAGCTGTTGAGTGGGGAGGGGAGTGAGGGCTTTGAGAAAGGAGTGGAAAGAGAGGAAGGTTGGGGAGCTCTATCAAGCACAGTCCTTCATGGGGTCAGTTGACCTCTGGGACTGACCCACAATGGGGGACATTTAGCATCTCTGATTCTGCATGCCAGAAGTAAATGCTAGTAAATGCCAGATGTGCCTATCAGTCATTGTGAAAACCAGACTGTCTCTATATATTTGTGTGGATGTAGAGCAGTCCCAGCTCCCTCAGAGTGTCTTGAGAGAATCTATAGGGAAACTCTAAAGAGAGAGATTTAAAGAAATGATGTGTGTGTGAGAGACAGAGAGAGAGAGAAAGAGAGAGAGAGAGAGAGAGAGAGAGTTCTGATATTGCTGAGAGAGTTCTCTTTTACTGCCTGGCTGGCATGTTCAGACTTAGCAGGATGTGGAGACTCCTTGAATCAAGAAGCCAATTCTCAAGCATTTCTAAGACAGAGAGTCCATCACCAGGGACCTCTGGGAGAATTCCTCCATCCTCAACTGACAGGGCATTTTAGGGTCCAGCCAAAATTAGATTTGTTTTGCCATATGCATCTAAAATCCTGTTGGTGTAGGATTCTGTTACAAACCTTAAATAACCAGAGTGTGTGACACATATGAACATCTGTGATGTCATATTCTCTGTGATACATTCCACTGTCCTGAGTAATATTACCTAAAAAACATGCTCAGGCTCCCTGTAGCCTGTGCTTGGCGCCTGGAATCACACCGCTGATCTCACTCATATAGAACGATGGGAGAAGGAGTCACGTTAGATAGCTTAGGCTCGCACCTGCTATGAGAGCTTAATTTTATAAATATACCAACAAGCACATCCTCTTGGGTTGGTTATTTCATATCTCTAGGCCTCAGTTTTTCTAACTGTAAAACTGGGATATTGATACTTATTTTACAATGTTATAACAAATAATGGACAAAATAGTAAGTAAAATATCTGATACACATTTTGTGGCTTAATAAACATTAAGTTTCCAGCTAGCTATATAGTTCAGATAACTACCTGGAGTAAGGAAACTACTTTTGACTAAATGACCTTACATAGTCTCATAAAAGTCTATGCTCTTTGGGTACTTTCCATCCTTCCTCTTGACTTTTTCACGATTTAGCAGAGCCAGTGCTAGAACAATGATTCTTACTCTCATGCAGGTAAACTGATTACATATCACACTATAATTTAAGCTGAGTGTCAAATATATGGGGGATGTGAGCAGGAGAAGTGGTTCTGTAATTTATATTGAGCAAAAAGAAGGGCACAGTATCCATTTCAATCTGGGCATCAAATGCCAATTTTGTTCTGACAAATTGTTGGAAACAAAGAGGAAGGGAAAAATTTCCACTCTGAACTGGTTTGTGCTTCAGGCAGCACCAACATTTACAGTCCTCTTTGCATGACTAAGCATTTGTTTGCTGTCACGGAACATAACCTTGGCTGCCAAATACTTTTAAATATCTGCAAAAAAACTTATATAATTGGAGACATTCCTAAAGAGGCACGCAGACATTACAGAAGTCAGAGATGTCAGTAACAATATAAACATTAAGATGATAAAAATGAAGTTGGGATACCTGTGATCATATATCAAAATGGCACAGGCGGTTAAGGATGCTTCCTTTTGCTTTTGTTCTTTCCTTCACACATTCTTTCTCATTTAGACAGCTTTCTTCTCCTTCCCCTATCTCCCATATGTTTGGTTTCTTTCTCATTTTCAAACAGCACTCCCTTATTGTCCCCCACCCCACCCCAGCCCAAGATGTCCCTTGAACACTATGAATATCCATGTATCACAGAACAGATATTTAAAAGTATCTTTATACGTTTATGTAGCACATGAACCTAGCAAAAATAATTACAAGTATTGCTGAAGCAAAAAATGTAGTCAAGTCCCAATGTTCTCATTTACTAATTGACTCAGAGAAAGCACACGTTCCAAACCTGCTTTCGTTTTATGTAAAAGTGCCAAAATTAATGATTTAATTAATGTACCTCAGCTAGAGTCTCAGCAGTGTGGTACCTCTATGAAAAAAGTACTTTTATTTTTTAAATAGAAGCAGAAAAGCTGGGAAGTAAGCCAGTGGCTTCAGCCTCTCTTCCAATATCTTCTCTCTTGGCTCTGAGGTTAAATATACTCATCACAGACACAGGCACAGACATAGGTGACCTCATAGGGGCTGAAAAGAAAATTAGAAACAGCAAGAAAGGCAAAAAATAAACACTGTAGCATTGCTGAGATTGGTGTCATATCTGAGTAAAGTAATAATAGCTGAGCATTAATTAGATACTTACTATACATGTGTGCGTACACCTGTGCTGAGTGTTTTCCAGATATTATTTGTCCATTATTCCTCACACAAAGCTAAAAGGTAGGTAATGATGATGATAGGAAACATCCAGGCAATATTGATTATATATAAGGTAGAGCTCTAAGCACTATGTAAATACCAACTCATTTAATCTTTGTAACAATCATGTGAGAGAAGGACTATTAGTATCCCTGTTTTACATATAAGGAAATTGAGGCGCAGAGAATTTCAGCAATGTGTCCAGGGTCATGGTGAATAAATAGTGGACTTAGAATTTGAATCCAGGGAGAGTTGATACCAAATAGTGCAGTAACCACCAAGCTATAGTATTATTATCTTAATTTTTCCTGGGTTAAAAGGATGATTAGCATTTTATACACAGAGTTTTTGGCAGACTTTGTACCTAATTTATATCTTCTGGCTTGCCAAGATTAATATTGCTGAAGACAGAAGAGAGACCAAAGTGACCCAACTAGGGAGGGAGTGAAAAGTGATAAGTGGAAAAGATTGATAAGGATGTGCCTTGTGAGAGCAAAAACATGGCAAGTGAGAGAAAACACACCTGAACTGAGGATGCAGTCTGGTGCATTTTAGGTTGGAAATATATAATATTTCATGTCTTTACAATGTCTTAAGCCTAGTTACTGGGGAACTTATTTCAAGTTTCAACAATTGTGTCCAAATAGCCATCATCTTCTATTTAGAGTAGATTCCTAACTGCCACTTTTGTCTTTTTAGCTTCTTTTCCCCACCTGACAGCTAAGAGGGAGCTCTTAAAAGTGTAAATCAGATTATGAGATTCCCCTGTTGACAACCACCAATGCCTTCCATCCCATTTGGAATAAACTGCAGACTCCTCACCCTGATGTTTAGGGCCCTGTGTGGCTTGCCCTTTAACTATCTAGGGGGAACATTTTAGTTCTGAAAAAGACATTATTCAATGAGTGTATTTTACTTAGCTGAAAATGTCTTCCTTAATATAATATTGTCCACTGTCAAACATGATGGAGAAATTTACATTCATAATCTCAATAGTTTTCCAAAATTTAACTGAAAAAAAATTACTCACTATTTTTTCTCAAATAATCTTTTACTTCTAATGTTTGCCTCTGTGTACTGCCCCCAAACTGCAAAACTCATAGTTGTAAACTCATAATATATCGGTCTCAATATATTAAATAAAAAATACATATCAAATTTTTCCTTAAAAATCAGTGATACACACACTATATTTAAAGTATCTCTTAGAGTAGCCCCTGAAAAATTACACGTTGATTTAGAAGGGGATCAGAATATACCACCCCAATATATGCCACTTTGGCATAAGGGTTATTTTAAGCCGAAGGCAGTTAAGAATCAACAGATTTAGGAAGAACCTCTGCCCTCCACTTACCTGCCTAAAAGCAAGGTATACATTTCTCTTTCAGGTAGGTACTCTCCACTTCCATAGCAGGAAGGGAAGAATAACTCATTTGTGAAGATAAGGAGTAGACATCAAATTGAGTTTGCATAAAATAGACCTTATCTTCCATTTATATGTTCCCTCATATATTTGCTAATAACTTCCCCAGAGTTTCTCACCCCATGAATCCTATTTATTTATTTATTTATTTATTTGTTAAAAGGATATAAAAGGCCCTGAATCTAACACTTCTTTGAGTTTTACTTCATTTCTATGAACTCTTATGCATGCACATATATAGTACCTTTTCTCCTGTTAATCTGTCTTTTATTAGTATAATTTACAGGCCCCCCAATCACAAACTAAGAGGGTAAAGGAAAAGCTTTTCTTCCCCAAAAAGTGCATCCATATTGTAATAAGATTTAAAAATAAAACTGAGAGACATTAAATATCACATTCTAAAGGAGGTGCTAGACCATAGTCAGAATTAACAAGTTGTGTCAGAAAAATTTAACTTTTTACCTATATCGAGGGCATAACTGGAGGGTTTTAAAGGAAAGCAGTTAGAGAACACTATTGGTGACTTTTTGGGCCCTTTTCCTTCCTCTAAAAGGATAAAAGGAGTACGGGTTCATGAGTACTTCTGTCTTCACCTCAATTTCTAGAAGATTCAAAAGTGTCAAATAAAAACAAATTTAGACTTAAGTAAGGAGAGATTTTATTTAGAAACTATTGCAATAGAGACAATATTCTGACCTCAGGATCTGCAAGGTTCTCAACATTAAATTTTTAAAAAGAGTGTTGCTGTTTTTTTTTATAGAGTGAAGTAAAACAGACCAACAAAAACTCTGTGGGGAGCTGGGAAGGTGGTAAAGTGAGCCAACAGCATGGTCGGAAAATTCAAGAAGAAATATTTCTCTGTGTGCTGATCAGCCAATTCTCAGGATGAGCTGTGAAGAAGGATGTTTTGGACCTTAGGGCTTTACTGCTTTCTTAGACTTCAGGTCAAATCAGACTTTTAGGGTACTGTAGGGAGTTGAGAAATCTGACCAAACACTGTCAAGCCAAAGTTTGGTGTATAATGTAATGGGCAGCTGTAAACCTTTAGTCAAAAAGAATCATTAGAAGAGCTTGGGGGGAGACACGGTAGACTTGGATCTGCTTTCTCTGTGAGAGATACGTAAAGTGAGAGGCTGGTTTAAGTGGCTTGTGGCAGCAGAGATGGTTACTGTTTAGAAAATGATTACACTTAAAGAATTAGTTGGGTCAGAGAATGTGGGACTTTTCCTTGATCTTCTTTCAAAAGAGTTTTTTAACTAAGAGGACCATCTGGAAGAGTGAATAAATGAACTTTGGCAGAAAGAAGCTGATTATAGTCCTGCTGGATTCTTAGAGACTGGGACAGAAGAATAGAGATGGTAACAAAAGAATACCAGGTGGGAGATCCTCAGAGATTGGGTCTACAAAGAACTCATAAGTGAACATCAGAAGAGACAAAATAGAATTCAACACTTACCCAAGCCCAAAGAGCTCTGTTGCTAGATCAACCTGACAGTACCGAACATGAACATCTATTTGCCCCTTTGCTTTCCTTCTACTCCCCTTTTTCCCTAGATGTCATAAATCAGTTAGCAAAATGTCATAAAAGCTTTTAAATTAAAAAGCAATACTGACTCCAAAGAACCAAACAGGAAAGGCAATGGCTTGGAAAAAGCTAGGTATATGTGCCAAAATTTGGGTATGTTCAACCTACCAAGTAGAATCACCTGTGTAAAAGTTGTTTATCTAAAAGTGCTGACAAAACAAAGGACGGAGCTTCAATATGAGTGAAGCATTTTTATTTATTAAAAGGCATTGTCTAGTGTATTTCACAGAACTGGAAAACACATCAAAAAATTTATATGGAACCACAAAAGACTCCAATTAACCTCAGCAATCTTGAGAAAGAAGAACAAAGTTGGAGGTAGCATGCTAGCTGATATCAAACTATACTACAAAGTCACTGTAATCAAAACAGCATGGTACTGGCATAAGAACAGGCATATATAGTAGATCAATGCAACAGAACAGAAAGCCCAGAAATAAACTCATGCCTACACTGGTCATTTAATTTGCCAAAGAAGCAAAAATATAGAATGAGGTAGAATTTATTCAATAAATGATGCTGGGAAAATTGGATAAATACATGAAAAAATAAAACTATATCACCTTCTTATGCCATTTGCAAGAATAAACTCAAAGTGGATCAAAGACATAAATGTAAAATTTGAAACTGTTAACTCTTAGAAGAAAACATAAGCAGTAAATCTTGGACATTTCTCATAGTGATATTTTTTCTGATATATCTCCTTAAGCCAGGGGAAAAATAGAAAAAATAAAATACTGCTACATCAAACTAAAAAGTTTTTGTACAGCAAGGGAAACCATCAACAAAACAAAAAGACACCTATTGAATGAGAGATGATATTCACCAATGATATATCTGATAAGGGATTAATATCCAAATTTGATAAAAAATTGAGACAACTTAACACCAATTAAAAAGTGGGCAGAAGACCTGAATAGACATTTCTCCAAGAAAGACAGATGACCAATGGATATATGAAAAGTTGGTCAACAGTACTAATCATCAGAGAAATCCAAATCAAAACCATGATGAGATAACACCTCATATCTGTCAAAATGACTATCATCAATAAATCAACAAACAAGTGTTGGTGAGGATGTGGAGGAAAGGGAATACTTGTGCACTGTTAATGCAGATTGGTGCAGCCACTGTGGAAAACAGTATGGAATTAGCTCAAAAAATGAAAAATGGAGTTGCCTTATGACCCAGTGATTTCACTTCTGGGAATGCATCCAAAGTGACATGAAGCACTAAATTGAAAGAATATATGTACCCCTATGTTATTTACAATAGCCAAGATTTGGAAGCAGCCCAAGTGCCCATCAGTGGATGAATGGATAAAAAAGCTGTGGTACATGTACACACTGAGATACTACTCTGCCATAAAAAAGAAGGAAATCTCACCTTCTGCAACAGTGTGGTTGGACCTAGAGGGTATTATGCAAGGTGAAATAAGCTAGTCAGAGAAAGACAAATATTACTATATGATTTCACTTATCGGTGGAATCTAATGAGAAAAATAAAGAAATAAAATTGAAACAGACTCATAGATACAAAGAACAGATTGACAGCTGTCAGAAGGGAGAAAGATTGGGGGCGAGGTGAAGAAGGTGAAGGAAATAAGCAGTGCAAATTGGTAGTTGCAGAATAACGACAGAGCACAGAGAATATGGTCAATAAGATTGAGATGAATAGATATGGGGACAGGTGGGTACTTGAAGCAGTGGGGGAAATACTTCGTAAATTATGTGGTTTACTAAGCATTTTGCCGTACATCTGAAATTAATGCAGAATTATATTGAACATAAACTATAATTGAAAAATAAATTAAAAAACCACTGTCTTTGTTAATTATGTTGCTTCCTTTAATCATTGCTAAGTCCTTGCCACCTGTTTATTTCTCTACACCTCAATGGAAACAACTATTTCCCTTTTTTTTTTGGAGAATATTTTTGTTAACACTTGGTAAGCAAACAATTTAGACTTCTAGAAAACTACTGAGAAACATGGAAGCCAAAACAATAAGGCAGCTGAGTCATCCATTGGGATCCTCAAAACTTTCTGAATGCTTTTTGCTGGAGCCCCAATTAACAAAGTATGATGACTAATTGCATGTATCAACTTTTTGTTACACCAAATACTTCTTGGACTGAATCTTTTAGAAGCTTCCTGTAGCTCTTTTCTATAATATTTGTATGTCTCAATATCACTTTCTTTCTGGGGGGCCATGTAACCATGTAACCTCATCCAGTGACAACACCCAGCGCACAATAGGATAATCGATAACCTATTCTGGCCATGATCAAATTGCTTGATGTTTCTGTGATTATGCAGCCTCCTGGACAGGGAGCAATCAGGCAGAGAATGATCAGGACATTGGCAGATTAGCCTCATCAGTAAACTGCTGTGACCATCAGCTTTCTGTATATTAATAAGGAAAAAATAGCCTGCTGATTTTCATTTAAATTACATGAAGATATATTTTTCTTTTGGAACTCCCAGGTATTTAAATGTAATGTAAGATAAAAAAAATCATTAAAGAAGGAGAAGTGTTGTTCCAGCAATCATCTCCCAAGAGGCTGAAGTGTGACATGACACTTGCACAGTTGAGAAGATGAGCACATTTTTTGCTTAATTGCTTTCAATATTCATCACAATTTAATCCAACAAATATTTATTGAGCAGTTACTATGGGTAAAGTACTATATTAGGCCCTGTGGGGAAAAAAGAGACACGGGAACTACAGATCTTAAGAGTCAATCATGCTCTGGCTGGATGTCTCAGTTGCTGGTTCGTTCCCCGGTCAGGGCACACACAGGAACAGCTCAATCTCTCTCTCTCTCTTTCATCCTCTCTCTCTAAAATCAATAAAATAAACACTAAAAAAAGAGTCTTTAAAACCAACATGGAAGTAAACATAATCCAAGGCAGACTATAATGTATGATGCAAAAAAAAAAAACCCCTCAAAACAAAAGAACCTAAAAAGAACACATTACACTGGAGAAATTAGGAAGTGTGGAAAGGGAGAATATCTGAGTAGGCTTTTTTAAAAGTGGAAAGAAAGGACTGACCAGGCAGTGGTGCAGTGGATAGAGAGTCGAACTGGGATGCAGAAGACCCAGGTTCAAGACCCTGATGTCCCCAGCTTGAGTGTGGGCTTATCGGGTTTGAGCAAGGCTCACCAGCTTGACCAGCTGGAGCCCAAGGTCGCTGGCTCAAACAAGGGATCACTCGGTCTGCTGTAGCCCCCTGGTCAAGGCACATATGAGAAATCAATCGATGAGCAACTAAGGAACCGAAACGAAGAATTGATGTTTCTCATCTCTCTCCATTCCTGTCTGTCTGTCCCTATCTGTCCCTCTCTCTGACTCTCTCTGCTAAAAAAAAAAAAAAAAAAAAAAAAAAAAAAAAGTGGAAAGAAAGGGCATAGAAAGGGAAAACAGAAAGATGAAAAGGTGGAGTTGCAAATAGAAATAAGTGCATTATCAAAGGCATGAGAATGGATGTGGCAGGTGCTAACAGTGTTCCTCTCAAATCCTATGGACACGTTCCTTACCGGGGTACACTGGCAGCTTCTCACTACCAGGGCTGCAACTCTCCTGAAAGCTTTCTTTGGCCAGGGGGCAGGATCAGTGAATGTGCAGGGCAGGCTGAAGGGACCAGGGGGCTGATATCCTTGGGAATAGCTCTAACCAGTGACAAACGGGGACTTCCTCACCCCTCATGTGAGACAACTCCAAGGGATGTTCTCTACATCTCCTGGAGATACCTAGCAGGACTGGTTCTCAGTTCCCCAGAGTGGTTGATGCTTATGAAGTTACCCTACTTTGGTCTCTTCCATTTCCTGCCTTACTTCTCCACCTTCCCATAAGATCAGTTCCCAAATAAACTACAGTCATGTGCTGTTTAATCATGAGGATACCTTCTGAGAAAGGAATAATTAGGCAATTTTGTCACTGTGATGGACATCACAGAGTGCACTTACACAAACTAGGTGGTACAGCCTACTGCATACCTGGTCTATATGGTATAGTCTACTGCTCCTAGACTGCAAACCTGTACAGCATGTAATTGTCCTGAATACTATAGGGAATTGTAACACAATGTAAGTATTTGTATATCTAAACATATCTAAACATAGAAAGGTACAGTAAAAATATGCTATAAAAGATAATAATGAGATTGTCATTTTATGAAATCACTGTCATACATGTAGTCCTTGTAAACTAAAACATCATATCATACTGCAGCATGACTGTACTTTCACTTGAATCTTTGTAACCTATTGTGTTTCCTAGGAACTCAACTTAAGATAAAGAACAAGCAAACTGTCTAGCGTGTTTAAAGCAGACAAGGTGTGTAGGACAAATAAGAGTGGGATCAGTAAAGTTGTGTGCTTTCTACTCAGTGCGAGAAATTGTGTAAAGCATTTTTACATATCCTATCTTATTTAATAATCAGAAAACCTCTGTGTGTTAGGTGCTACTCTAAATAAGAGGTACAGAACGGTGGAGTTGCTCAAGGTCACACATTTTTAGGTAGGAAAAGAATTCAACTCCAGTTCTCTGAGATACTAAAACAAGACCTTGAAGGCTAATGCTTTTTGGCCTCCTTAACATCACTAAGGGTATTGAATGCCACTCTGGAGAGTTCCTACCTGCCTGGAGGAACACTGAACAGCCATGGAAGTTTCAGAGACACCTGAGGAACAAGAGAGGGGGATATCCTGAGTTAGTTGGTGACTCTACCAAGAAAGAGAATAGTAGTATTAATACTGTAAGCACAGTCATGGCCTGGAAACATCAGAGGAACTCTAGCCATCGAAGGCCCTACTCAAACATCCCCAGTGCATCTATAGTCCATGGGCCAATGTTTGGGAAGCTCTAAAATTAAAATTAACATTCTAGTTAAGTAGTCAGACAGACCTTACCCAGAGTCCTAGCCCCATCATTACTGTTTCTGACATTTTGAGTGAGGTCTCAGTTATCTCCATTCTCTGGGCTTGTTATTTGTAACAGCACACGTCATTTCAATAGGGTTGTGAGGATTAGAATAACACGTTTAAAGAACTTTGCCTTTTGCCTGGCATGTTCAATGTATATTAGCAGTATTATTAAAGCTAGGGACTGTCATATGCACATAAGCTGACTCTTTTTTTAGGTCTCCCAAATTTTTGCCTTTTCACCAGCTTCCACAAAATTCAAGTTTACCAAGTGTGTTGTTGTTTTATTGAAAATTTGTGGGACCAATATGCAGAATACATATAGAGATGACTTCTTGGCAACTGGGGTCCTAATAAGACCTGCTTCTCTGACCCTTTCTTACGCAGCTGCAGTGTTCTGTGGGACTGCCTGATGGGGGCCAGCGCTGTGTGAGAGACAAGGCCCGCCTCCTCCTGCCCTGGAAGAAGCTTCAGTGGAAGCCCTCTAAGGGCCGAGTTTGTGGGTGCTGCTGCTGCACTGTGACATGGGCAGGATTGCACAAAAGTCAGAAAGGACATGTTTAGCTACTAAAAGGCAAGTTTCTAGAATAATCCACAAGTTAAGAGTGCCAACTCCAGGTGGCCTGAATTTTTACCTATTAGAAACATTTTCTGTAATACCCTTTATATTCACATAATGCCATTTTTTTGTCTTAAGTAAAATGTGGAACACAGTATTTCTCCGAGTTATTATCTATATACCTGTGGGTATTTTCCATTGCAGCGCAATTCAAGTAGGCACACAGGGCAATTTGCACTTAATCTCATCCTTGTGCTTGGTGTTATAGAGGAAGCCACAGGAAGGCAAGCCACATTTCCTTCCTTAGAAGCTGATGATGTCACCAGGGTGAGGGAAAGAATGAACTAGCAAATGTTTAATGTAGAGAAAAAGGGTATGACTGTGGGTGGGAATGTTCTAAAGAGGACGGAGGTGCATCTTGTGCTTGAATGATTGCAATTTAGGCCAAAACTGAGGATGACGTTTATGGAGCAAAGAGCAACACAAACAGAGATGGAAGAAAGAGTAAGAAAGATTCGCGTAGCCAACAGTGAACGTGGCCTGGTGAGGGTGGAAATCCTTGCAGGTGGATTTGGGAGATGGAGGTGGACTCAGACTGGGCAGGGCGCTGGCTGCCGGGGGAGGCAGTGTCCTCAAACATCGTTCCGAGGTATGCTCTTCGCAAGTACACAGATGCAGCGAGATTCTAACTGGTCTCCCTGAATCCAGTCTGCAGTGTTTACAATAGGGAAGTGATATTCAAACAATACTGAGCTGACTGAGTCACCTTCCTGCTAAAATCCTTTCCCAGTTCCCCTTTGCTACCGGGAGGAAGGCAAAGACTCACATTGACTGGCCTGCGAGGCTCTTAGGACCCAGTGTCTGTTGCTCGCCACAGCTTCAGCCCACCTTCTTTCCAGCTATCCCCTGTCCAGTCTCCCTCATGCTCTCTGTTCAGCCGCCCTGGCCTGGATTCGGTTCCCCAGTGGCCCCTCCCTCCCCAGCAGAAGCCTGTGCTCCTGCTGTTTCCACTGCCCAGGAGGCGCTTTCCCTCCACCTCTGTCTTTGCCCTAATGAACCAGCTTCAGCTTACATGCTGCAGCTCACATAAGACTTTCCAGGGGAAGCTTTTCCTGACTCCCTACTACAACACCCTGTGCCTCTCCCTCAGAAGACAGCATCTCAGTGTGTGCTTACCTGTTTATTTGTGTGATTATTATAACGCCATCTTCTCCTACCGGACTGTAGTCACCGAGAAAGGAAAACGCATCTGTTCTTTCACCGTTGCATCTCCTGTACTTAGCACAGTGCCTGGCAAAGAGTTAACGAAGATCTTTGGATTAATGGATGGTTGAATGAATGGATTGGTGAATGAATAATAAGAAAATAACTCAAGAATTTGAATCAAATTTGATATATACCTTTTTATTATTATCAAGTTTATTTGAGGACTATTATTCTTCAAATACTGTGTATTTTATTTAAAATCTTCTTAAGTCTCTCTTCAAGCAGTTAGGTTATTTTTAGAACCATTATTTATGAGTTAGAAAACCAAATACTCTCCAACCCTTATCTGTTATTCCTTTGAGTCTGGCTTGTTTTAAAAGTGCAGAGAGAAAAGTAAATACTCCAATTTTGTGGTTCAGTTCACATTTCAGTTTTTCTCTTTTCTCTCTTATTCTGAACATTGTAAATGGTTTGAAAAACCAAACTTTTGCATTTATATTGCCCTTTTTATCAACAAGATTCCTAAGAGATTTAAAAACATGCTTACAGTAGCATTTCAAACTACAGAAATACATTCACATTAAAGATCTTTTAAGATACCCAGGCTGTTAACAGGTTCACAATATGGCAGCAACAATTTAAAGTATCAATGGAAGATTTTAATTAAATCCTCTCAATTGACTAATGGTGAATTCCTCCTAGAAGCACCCTTCATTCTAAACCCAAACAACACTGATGTCTCATTAAAGAATACATAGATTTTGAAAGCTTTGGCTTGAAAAATTGAGGATGTGCAAATAAAAAAAGGACAGGAGATAACATTTACTCTGCTTTTTCTAACTTCTTGAAAAATGTAACTGGATCTATAGCCCTACATTTTTGCCTTAGAAATTATTCTTCAAGCACAATTTTTTTCTGCACCCTGTAAATTTTGATACGCCACATTTTAGTTATTTTCACTTTAGAACATTTTCAAATTTCCACTGGAATTTCTTTCTTTGATCCATGAGTTCTTTTCAAAAGTGTTGTTCAGTTTCCAAACATTTAACCATTTTCTAATTACCTTTTAAAAAAGTTTTTATTGAATTTAACTTTAATTCCACTGTGGTAAAAGACCATTCTCTGTTATAATTTCAGTCCTATGCAATTTGTGAAGACTAAATGATTGGTCTATAAGCAAAAATTTCCAGTATTTGTAAATGTTCTGTGGTCGTTGAAATGTATATATAAAATGTGTATAGTATTATACATATATGAAGTGGATCAAGTTTGTTGGTAGTGTTGTTTAAATCTTTTACATATAAGGTCTACTGAAAAGTTCTGTTCGTTTCTATCACAAGTTTCGACATGTAAGCACATGTTTATTTGGCGCATGTGTGCCTCTCTATTTTTATTACTTAATGTATACATACTGACATAGCAAATTAACTAAAACAAAGTTGATTCACGTTAGTCTTATGTGTGAAGCGATAGTGTACCCATGGCTACTGATAAAGTTCATTTACGCCACTGTATTATACACTATTTTCAACAAGGAAGAAATGCTACAGAAGCATGTAGAAATTTATTGAAAGTGTTTGGTGAAGGTACAGTTTCTGAAGTGACATGCAGAAGATGGTTCGAAAAAATTCGAAACAGGTGATTTCGACCTTTCTGATAAGCCATGTTCTGGGTGACCATCTTTGATCGATGATGATGTTGTTAAGACCATGTTGGAGCAAGATTCTTTTCTGACAACATCGGAGATTGCAGAAAGGCTTAATTCAGCTCAGCAAACCATTTTGGACCATATTCAGAAGATAGGATTGGTGTGGAAATATTCAAGATGGGTGCCACATGAATTAAGTCAGAAGAATTTGTATTTTGTTTTATTCCAAAAACGGACAGAACTTTCTGGTAGACCTTATACTTCGTGATTTACAGTGTGTCCGTAAAGTCATGGTGCACTTTTGACCGGTCACAGGAAAGCAACAAAAGATGATAGAAATGTGAAATCTGCACCAAATAAAAGAAAAACTCTTCCAGTTTCATACCTATTCAGTGCAGTTCGATGTGGGCTCACGCACAGATTTTTAGGGCTCCTTAGGTAGCTATCCTGTATAGCCTCTACAGACTTGTCACTGACTGATGGCCTACCAGAACGGGGTTTCTCCACCAAGCTGCCAGTTTCCTTCAACTGCTTATCCCACCTAGTAATGTTATTCCTATGTGGTGGCGCTTCGTTATAAACGCGCCGATATTCACATTGCACTTTGGTCATGGATTCAAATTTAGTGAGCCACAGAACACACTGAATTTTCCTCTGTACCATCCACATCTCGACTGGCATGGTCGTGGGCTGCTCTGCTGTATACATGGTGTTAGGTCATCATCTGCGCATGTGCACATACTGCCACTCATCCTACAGAAACTGGGAGGGTTTTCCTTTTATTTGGTGCAAATTTCACATTTTTATCGTCTTTTGTTGTTTTCCTGTGGCCGGTCAAAAGTGCACCATGACTTTATGGACACACTGTATTTTAGTCTGTTTTTATCAGTTACTGAGGAATGATTATGTATATATTTGCCAAACGCTTTCATTCATTCTACCAGTTTTTACTTAATATATTTTGATGTTGTACTATTAGTACATATATATTAATTATTATTGCATCTCCTGGTAAGGTTGGCATGTTCACCATCATAAAATGTCTATAATCTTTTCTTAACCTCTCTTTTTGTAATTTTAGCAGAGCTGTATTATGGTTTCTCATTCTGTGGGAGGGTCATTTTACATGTTTTTTCCTGTTTCATCTTTTTTACTTTCAGCTTGTCTCCTTATAGTAAGCACATCTTCTCTAAGCAGCATATATATTTTTCTTTTTAAAACCAGTTCTTACAGTCTTCTTTTTATAATTAAAGTATTTGGTCTGTTTACATTTACTATGTTTATTGATATATTTGAGTTTTCTCTTTGTTCCTCTGATATTTATTCCTTGTTTCTCCTTTCTGGCTATTTTTAGTGTCAATGTAATATTTTCTTTTTTTTTTAAATTTATTTCACCCTGTTATATATATATTTTTTTAAGTGACAGATTGAGAGTCAGAGAGAGGGATAGACAGGGACAGACAGACAGGAATGGAAGAGATGAGAAGCATCAATCATTAGGTTTTCATTGCAACACCTTAGTTGTTCATTGATTGCTTTCTCATATGTGCCTTGACTGTGGGCCTTCAGCAGACCAAGTAACCCCTTGCTCAAGCCAGTGATCTTGGGTCCAAGCTGGTGAGCTTTGCTCAAAAGCCAGATGAGCCTGCACTCAGGCAGGCGACCTCAGGGTCTCATACCGGGGTCCTCCACATCCCAGTCTGACGCTCTATCCACTGCACCACAGCCCGGTCAGACCCCTGTTGTCTTGCTAGCATTTTTTTCTTATCATTTATTTAGTGGTTACATTAGAGATTATAACATGCATTTTTAGCTTTTGGTAACATTATCTGTAATTTAGTACCTTTAGACTTTCTAACAGTGCAAGAACATTAAAACACTTGAACTCTATTTAAGTCCTTTTTCTTTTTATGCAATTTTTGATATGCACTTCAATTCTCTATATATTTTAAACCTGACATGTTATATTTTTATTGTATTATAAAATCAATATTAATTTAGATTGTTTTCACATATTTACAGTTTTCAGTGTTTCTTTGTTTCCTGAAATTCCACATCTCCAACTGAAATAATTTTTCTTATACTTGAGAGACCTTCTTTAATATTTCTTTTAGTGCAGGTCTTCTGGTGGTAGAAAATGTTTTTTGGTAGAAAATATAGATTGGCTTTCTGTTTTCTTCTGTGCATTTAAAAAAGCTATTAATTTTGAAATAATGACAAGAAGTTGCAAAAATGGTATAGAGAGGTTCCATGTAACCTTATCCTGTTTCCTCCATTGGTTACATTTTGTATCATTTTAAAGATGTAGCCAAAGATTCCCATCACCTAATTATTCAAACACTAATCTAGGTATTGCTTTGAAGAAACTGTGTAGATGTTATAAAGTTTATAGATCTTAAAGTACTGACATTATTGTGAATTGTCCTGATGTGCATAACCTAATCACTCAAACCCTTGAGAATAGAGAAATTTCTCCAATTGGAGTCAGAGAGATATGGTAGAAGAAAAAAACAAGGAGAAAGAGGTCAGAGAGATTAAAAAAGTGAGCAGGACTTGACCTGCCACTGCTGACTTTGAAAATGAAGAAAGGAGTCCATGAACCAAGAAATGGTGGCAACCTCTGGAAGCTAAGAAGGACCCCAGCTAACACCCATCAGGGAAACAAAGACTTTTGAACTACCACATGAAACTGAATTCTACCAATGACTTGAATGATATTAGAAGTGCTTATAACTCAAAACCTCTGGAAAGGAAAGCAACCTGTCAACACCTGGGTTTTGGTTCCATGATACCAGGAGCAAATAATTAGCTGAGCCATGCTGGCTCAGATTTCTGACCTGCAGAACAGCAAGAAAATAAATTCGCATTGTTTAAGGCCACTACATTTATGAAATTTGTTACTGAAGCAAACAACAAATGCAGTAACTATTGCACAACATCAGGTCTAGGAAATTGACATTCCTACAATCTGTGGCATTTTATTATATATAGAGGTTCATGGGACCAATAATCCTATTAAGACCTCCCTCACATTATCCTTTTATTGTCTCACCCTTTTCCTTATCTATTTCTAATCTCTGGCAACTATTAATCTCTTCTTTACATTTATAATTTAAATATTTTTGAAAATGTTATATAAATGGAATCATACAGTGTGTGACTAAGGATGACTTTTTTTCACTTAGCATGATGCTTTTGAGATCCATTTAAGTTGCAAAGTCAGTAGTTCTTGCCTTTTCTTCTTTTTCTAATGTGCTAAAAAGCACAAGATAAAATTTATCATTTTATGATTTTTTTTTTGATATTTTTCTGAAGTTGGAAACGGGGAGGCAGTCAGACAAACTCCCGCATGCTCCCGACTGGGATCCACCCGGTACGCCCACCAGGGGGTGATGCTCTGCCCATCTAGGGTATCGCTCTGTTGCAACCAGAGTCATTCTAGCTCTTGAGGAGAGGCCACAGAGCCATCCTCAGCTCCTGGGCCAACTTTGCTCCAATGGAGCCTTGGCTGTGGTAGGGGAAGAGAGAGAGAGAGGAATGAGAGGGGGAGGTGTGGAGAAGCAGATGGGCACTTCTCCTGTGTGCCCTGTCTGGGAATTGAACCCAGGACTCCTGCACACCAGGCCGATGCTCTACCACTGAGCCAACTGGCCAGGGCTCATTTTATGATTTTTAAGAGTACAGTTCATTAGTGTATATTCTCACTGTTGTAAAGCACATCTATGTTTTTTCCATCTTGCAAATCTGAAACTCTATACCCATTAAGCAAAATTCCCTTTCCTTTCTTCCCTGCATCTTTTGGTAATCGCCATTCTATTTTCTGCTTCTATAAATTTGAGTACTTTAGATACTCCATATAAGTACAATTATACCATATTTGCCTTTTTGTGATTGGCTTACTTCAGTTAGTATAATGTCATTAACATTCATTCATATTGTAAGTTGTTTCCTTTTAATTGTTGAGCAATATTGCACAGTATGGAGGTACCACAATTTGTTTAGCCATTCACCTATCAAAGGACCTTTCTGATGTTTTCAGGATTTGGCTCTCTCAAATAAAGCTGATATAAACATTTTTATACATGTTTTTGTGTGGACATAAGTTTTTATTTCTCTGGGATAAATGCCTAGAAGTGAAATTGCTAGATCAGATGGAAAATTAATGTTTAATTTTAAAGAAAGTAATCTATTTTCCAGAGTAGTTTATTATTTTACACAACCATTAACAGAAACAGATCCAGTATCTCTGTATACTCACTAAATTTAGTATTGTCACTTACAATCTTTTTAGCTGTTCTATTAGATGTGTATTAATAGTTCACTGTGGTCTTATTGCATTTCCCTAATGGCTAGTGATGTCATACATCTTTTCATGTACTTATTTGCCATCTGCATATCCTCTTTGGTAAAATATGACATCATGTCTTATCCTCATTTCCTTATTTTAATATTTGCTTTATTTATTTCTTTACTTTAATGTTTTTAAGATTTTTAAAAAAATGATCTAGATATAGTTCTTAGTGAGATATGTAGCTTGTAAACATTTTGTCATAGTCTTTAGTTTTCCTCTTCACACCCTTTATAGGGTCTTTTTAGAGCAATTTTTAATTTTAATAAAATCTATTTTATCAACTTTTTTCTTAGTGAATGGTACTTAAGATATCATACATAAGAACTCTTCACTCATGGTCTTGAAGATTTTTCTTGTGTTACATTGTAAAAGTTTTATAGTTTTCCATTTTCTATTTAAATCCATGAAGTATTTTGAGTTAAATTTTGTGTAAGATCATGATTTAAGTTGAGGTTTATGATTTTGCAAGTGAATATCCATTATTTCTTCAAATATCTTTTAGTCATATGCTCTTTCTCTTCTTCTTCTGGAACTGCTATGACACATATATTTGATATTTTGTTATTTTCATGTAAGTCCTAAGCTCTGATCATTAGTTAAGTCTATTTTTCTCTGTTGTTTAGATTGAAAATTTTTTTTGTTTTATTTTCCAAGTTCACTGATTTGATTCTTTCTTTTGTCCTTGCCATTCTGCTATTCTGCTATTGAGCACATCCAGTGAGTTTTTCAGTTTGGTAGCTGATTTTCCTCTTTGTCTTCTACTTGTTTGTAGAGGCTTTTTAAAAATACAATATATATATATTGTATATATATATATATATATATATATATATTTGTTATTGTTTAAAGTATGTTAATCCTGGTCAGATAATTTTAGCTGTTGTGTCACCTTGGTATTGGTGTCTATTAACTTCTTCTCATTCAAAGAGATTTTTTTGGTTCTTGTTATGCCAAGTGATTTTTAAGTGTACCTTCACATTTTGGTATTATGTTGTGAGGCTCTGGATTTTAGTTAAATCTTCTGTTTGAGTTGGCTTCCTCTAATACTGGGCTGGGGGGAGGGGATGATGGTGCTGCCTGATTATTGCCAGATGCGTTGGAAGTCTAACTCTTCATTCGACATCTTTCCACATTCCAGCAGGAGAGGGATTCCTCATCATTGCTAGGCTGTGATGGAAGTTTGGGCTTTCCACTTGATTTTCATGATACCCTGCTGCCTGGGAATAACAGAGGTTCTTTGTTATTGCTTACCAGTGGTTTTTATGATATTGAAACTGGAGCTGAGGCGAGTGGGTTGGGTAAATGGATCCAGAGGGAGGGTAGGTCTCATTACACCTGGGTGATGGTGAAGTTCCTTATTATCCCCTAGGCCTCTCCTGACACCACCCCAGGGGGAAGATTACCTCATTACTAGTTTTTTGGGGTGGAAGTACAGGATCTCCCCAGGGTTTCTATGACACTGTAACTAAAAGGGATTTTGTTACCATTTGGTGAGAATAAAAATTCTTGCTTGCCACTTGGCCTTCTCAGGCATTACAATAATGGGTTTTGGAGGCACACTAGTTACTGTTCATTAAAGTGAAAGTCTGGGCTCCCAAATTATCTGGTGTCGGTGGAGATAGAGTTAGGATTCAGGTTTTCCTGTGGTGTTTGCTTTGAATAGGGTGATTAATGTATAAAAGTTTTCTATATTGCTAAGCTGTCCTTTTTCTAATCACTTGGCTAGAAAGTGTAGGCTTTTCTTGAGATTGTTTGCTGTGCCCATCAGTGTTCTAGTTTGTTTATTTTGTTATTAATTTGATTTCTTTTCCCTAAAATAGTTATTGATTCAAATCTTGAATCAGTGTTTATAACATAGATTGTCAGAAATTGAAAATAAAAAGTTTTATACAAATGTTATCATGAAAAAATAAAGCAAACATTTTCAAAGTATGAACTATCTTTACTATTGCAAAGCCAACATTTTACTAGGATTAAATGCTTCTATTTTATGTTCACAATGGATACAATATTTTTATGTTAAATCCATGAATCATTGGATATATTTAAGTCACATATTTGTTTGGTTAACACTACATTTTAAAACATGTAATACTATATAAAGTATAATAGCTATTTTTCTTCATATGCAATAACAATCATGAGGAAAATGAAGCAACTTGACAGCACTAAGATCTTCTTGGGTTCAGTATTTAGAGTCAAAGAGAGTTATACCCTCTTTTTTAATTTGATTTTACAAAAGTACTCTAATTTTTTATGAGTGATGATAGGGAGTATGCAAGGGTAGAAAGACATGGCATATCATCCACATCGTTGGCATAAGAATCCTTTCAGAAAAATATTCTCAAGCATGAATGGAATGTTTTCCAGGTGTTTGTAGTTGATTTTCAGGTAGGTTAAGTTCTGGAATATGGTACCTAAAATTAGCATTTTCCAAATAACCAAATAATCGAGGATTTGCTCAGTTATTAATTACTTTTGGGATTGCTGTTTTTTTTAAGGTAAGAAAAAAGGCTGAAAGGTAAGAAAAAGGTAAGAAAAGATGCCAGGTTCAGCCATGAAGTGTTCTTACCCTTCTCTCCAACTCCTCCTTGAGTTATCCTCACCTAGGGTCATAGTTGACTATAAGGTAAGTTACCTTATGTTGTTAAATCTTTACAGATGAGTGACTAGAGGTGTGGACTTTGGAATGGAACAGAAATTCTTTTAATTCTGAGCTCTGTCACTTATAAAAAGTTGATTTCAACAATTCATTCGGCCTTTCATAACCCATCTATTCATCTAGAACAGTCAATAGATATTGTGATAATTATTTAATTAAATTTTATAATAATTAAATTACAGTATGAATGTATTATACTGAGCATACTTTATTTTTATTATTTTTTTATAATTATAAGGAATAAGAGAAATAACCATTTCTTTAGAATATATCTTTCTTTGGAATCTCTTAATTATCAGGTAAAAGAAAAATAGCCCCTTCAGACTAGTATCTGGAGATTTTTATTGACATTGAGCCCTCCTTTCTGGTGGACACATATGTTGGCACTATGCCTATGATAACAATACACTTTGAATTGCGATAACACATGATTCTGAAAAAACAAAATATTAAAGACAAATAACAGAAATGTAGTTACCTTTGATTGGTAGGTCAAGCCTTGTCCATTTTACAAATAACAATGCAGTATATAGTGTGATGGTTAAAAGTGTGAAAACTGGAGTCAGACAACCTATGTTTAATAGCCACCAAAAGTCAACTGTAAAACTTCAGTTAAGTTATTTTGCTGCACCTCTTATATCCCAGTTTTTACATATGTAAAACAGTGGTAATTGTTGAATTGTGCATATTAAAAAAATTTTAAGGGATATAAAGTCACAGAACATTTCCTGGTATATAGTAAACCCTGAATTAATATTAGTTACTATTTAACTCTAGCTACATGAAATAGTATAGTACAACAAGGGCTAGTTTGTTCTATCTCTACTAGATAATTTAAGTTTAAATTTGGGAGCAGATGAAAGAATGAGATTTTCTACAGTCTCTATATATTGTAGTATGTGAAGATAGTTTTTACATGCTTGCTGCTTTGTATTATCTTAACTAGAGAACAGGAAAAACTTGTCTCCAAATATGCCTATTGAAAAAGAAAGATTTCTAGTTAGATTTCATTACTATCAATTATTTCCATTTTGAAAACAAAAAACAAAACAATACCCTCATGGGGAAGGGGCTGATTGCCGGCAGAAGTGATTATAGCAGCAGCTGAGTTGGTTCACCTCGTTAAGGTCGGCAGTGGGGCTAGGGTTTATTGCTGCCCAATATTTTTAATAGTTTGAAAAAAGAAGGTTGAGAAATAATATGTGTAACATCTGAATATTGTGTAATGATATCTTTAGCAGAAAAGAAAGGATCGTCTCTGAGTGATAACCATTTCTTTGACATCTGATCTTTCATTTCATGCCTTACACAACTATCTTCTGTGCAGAGTCTGGCAAAGAGAAGGTGTTTTCCCTTACTTTTGGATTAGAAACTCCACATAAAAACATCACAGCAGTTTTACACACCAATATTTTTACTACATCTGTACCTTTTATCTATTTGTATTGGTATGTAAACGGACTCTAAAAGAATATTCAATTTTTTAGGTGTGTTTTCCCTGAGTTAAATGTATTGCACTAAAAAAGCCAATTTATTGAGGCATAATTTTATACAAGTAAATATATCTTTTGAAATGTGCAGCTCAATGAGTTTTGACTCATGTATACACTTTCATAATCCCTCTCCCTCAAATTCTCTCATGTCTCTACGGTTAATAGCCACCCCATTTCCTGAGCCCCTAAGCCCAGGCAGCCAATGATTTTATTCTTTCATTTTAGGTGTTTTTCTAAAAATATCATTCATATCTTATTTACACTTTTTGTGGCAGGCTTATTTCACTGAATATATTGATTTTAACATTCTTTCATGTTACTGCATGTACCAATAGTGTTTCTTCTCTCTCTCTGTAATATTCCATAATATAAATGTGTTCATCTATTTACCTGTTGAAGGGCATAAGGGTTGTTTTCAGTTTGGGGATATTATGAAGAAAGCCTTTATGAACATTTGTTTATAAGTTCTTTTGCTACTATATTTCCCCCACTGACTTTTACCTAAATTTATATATGCATGAAATACTTCATAGAACTACAAGAGGAGATATACATGGTAGAGTTATAACTCCCTTGCTTTTGTTGTTTTAAAACTTTTTCTCTGTGTCTAAAGATGGTGTGATGTTATCCTTTAGGTATGAGGAATGAGACAGTGTGCAATTTGTTTGGTAGTAACTGTGTTAGTTACCCAGGACACATGGGAGTTGCTACATATTTTGGGTGGTTGTTTCTACACATCTCTCTCCTCTGCGATGTGGTTGGTAATGTCATGCCTGAGAGAAGGTAGGAGTGTGGAGTATACTTAGTGCTTCCTTCAAAAGCAGAATTTTAACATTTTTCATTGAGAGATTTTCTGCTGTTTCTCTGTTTTGTGTTCAGTGTTAGTTCCTTTCACAAGCTTTTATTTATTGACCTCTTGGTGTTTCCTTAGCCATTAGCCAATCAGCCATAATAGTGTAGAGTTACACATTTCAAACTTTCCTTGTTTTTACCTTATCCCATAAAGTATATGAGGTCAGAATACAGTCCACATCAGAAATGGGAATTAGGGTAAATGATTTACTTACTCTCCATATTACGATGAAATTCCAACCTTTTTTCAAACTTTGAGTTCCCCTCCATTTAGTTTCTTTGTGCCTTTATAATCACTTGAATTCTTTCATTTAGGTTCTGCTTGTCATGAATATCACCCTGAAATGCCTCCATACTCAGTAATCAAAATCTTAAACACAGTGATGTTCTTGGAAACCATTTAAACGTTCAAAAATATAAACCTTAAGAAAGTCAGAGCATTCAAACAACTGCATCACAGAAAGGTAGCAATTACTGATCTCAACAGCCTAATGTTAGGATATTAAATTAAGGCCAAATAAGATACCCAACCAAGGTGCTTCTTAAATATATTGACTCATAGCCTAATTGATGTGAGAATCAAATAAATATTATAGAAATTCTTTGAGGGCAAAGGACTCCTTTGAATTTAAGTTTTAGTTAATGGAGTCCATTGAACTTTTTAAAATTTTTCCATAAATTATCCAATAAAAATCACAAAATCTTAAATGAGTTTACATCATCTTTTAAAAAATAGATGGGAAACTCTTTTCCTTCCTTCCCACCTACTACATGAGAAGGTAACGCAGTGCAGTGAATTCCCCTGTAATTTCAGCTGTGGAGACCTGTATGTGGAGGAAAATGTCTAAATAAAGAGTCCAAGCTGGCACAAAGCTGCCCGAAGCACACAGGGAGGCGGGCTTTCATGAGTTTTTACCAGGGTGCAGTTGAATGGTGACACTTTACTATAACAGTAAATGAATTAGTCCCAGAGTAAAGGTTCCGTCAGCCTGTGGTTTTATTTTCTTTGTAACAAAGTATTGATTTTGGTGTGTTCCTTTTTCTTACTGAATTTCCAGGTTTTATTTTACTAATAGGTCTGCTATGCAATGGCAATTTAGAAAGGTTTCTACCTAACTGTTAGGCAATCCTGAGGATTGCCACTATAACTAGATATCTTTCAATCATGTAGAGGAGGGTTGTTGGAGGTCCCAGGGTGATGTGAAACATGCAGAGTACTTGGTATCACATAAAAGAACTTTAATTCCTTCTCTGCTACATCTAGAGCTATGTTTTCTATTAAGTTGTTAGCATTTTGGCTCTGCCCAATGGCTCAGTGGATAAAGTGTCGCCCAGATGTATGGATGTTCTGGGTTTGATTTCTGGTCGGGGCACAGAAGCGAATATCTGCATTTCCCACCCTTCTTTCTCCCTCTTTTTTTCCCCACAGCCATGGCTTGATTTTTTCACTGTGGCCCCAGGAGCTGAGAATAACTCAGTTGGTTTGAGCTATCGGCCTCAGGTGCTAGGAAATAGCTCTATACTGAAGCATTGGCCCCAGACAGGGTTGTCAGGTAGATCCCAGTAGAAGTGCATGTGGGAGTCTGCCTCACTATCACCCCTTCTCTCACCCCCTCCTCCCAAAACAGTTGTTAGCATTTTTATCTTTTGCTTTCTCGATTTAAATAAAAGGACAAAAATATGATACTTAAAGAAATGTTGAGTGATTAAAAGAAATAACATATGTAAAGATCCAGGTACATAATCAGTGCTGAAAGTATGTAGTTTACTTCTATCAATCTGTTTTTCAGAAGGCTATTTTACAGCTTTTTTCTTTTTGAAAATTGTTACTTTTAAATTGAATGTGCCTCCAGGTATATTCCAGAGGTAAATTCCTTTTGCAAAAACATAATATAAGGCCTGACCAGGTGGTGGCGCAGTGGATAAAGTGTCAGACTGGGATGCAGAAGACCCAGGTTCAAGACCCCAAGGTCACCAGCTTGAGCGTGGGCTCATCTGGTTTGAGCAAAAGTTCACCACCTTGGACCCAAGGTCACTGGCTCCAGCAAGGGGTTACTCGGTCTGCTGAAGGCCTGTGGTCAAGGCACATATGAGAAAGCAATCAATGAACAACTAAGGTGTCACAACAAAAAACTAATGATTGATGCTTCTTATCTCTCTCCGTTCCTGTCTGTCTGTTCCTATCTATCCCTCTCTCTGACTCTCTCTCTCTGTCTCTGTAAAAAAACCCAAAAAAACAAAACCCCCATAATATAAATATTATTATAGCTATTGTATTTTTATAATTTTTATATGCAATACAACCCACAAAACTATGAGTCATATGAAATAAGATAATAAAAGAAAAAATTGAAAATATCAGGCAACAGAAAGAGATACACTTGGCTTCAAATAATGGAATAATCACACATAACACTTAAAATAACGATTCTTAATGACCTTAAGGAGATAAAGAGACCAGACTGAGGATTTTGTAGAAACTTGTGACTGTTAGAATTCTAAAATAGTTTATAAAATTGAAAATAAAATATCTGAAAATTTTGAACTCAACATATGGTAGTAAAAACTGATTAAATGCAGCTGAAGGAAAACAAAAATAATAACTGGAGGATAGGCCAGAATAAAATATCTAGAATAAAGTCCAGAGAAGCAAAATAATATGGAAAATGAAAGAGAGGGACAAAGACATAGAGTATACAGTAAGAAGATCTCACATTCATCTCATTGGAATCATGGAAAAAGAGACAGAATAAAGCACAAACAACTTGGAGAATTTTCCAAAACTACTAAAGATGTCGATCTTTAATTTTAACTCTACAAATGATCTCACTGGGCATTATCTGGTTTCCTGAATGGCCATTGAAGGGCAAATAATAAAATTTGCTAATGTTGGAGAACTAACTGCTCCTGAGTTGGACTTAGAGCAATAGAAATGAGAAGTATCTGAGAATATAAATCTCCCCTCTGTTCTTCCTTCAATTGAATACTCCTAGGTGTGGTTCATTCTTGCTAGCTATATAAAGAAGTCTTAATGCCAGAAAATAAACTCAGCTACTGAGCAACCTATTATGTTTCAGCAGTTTGCTGTAATAGTCAATATGATAACACAATTCATTGAATTCCTTATTATTTTCTTGCATTCTTTCCCTTTTTCTGTATTCGTACCACCTTGGTTTTGTACTTCTCAAAGTAATAGCATTCAATCCATGTCACATTTCCTGATTTCTTGAGGACCTAAGCTGAGGAACTCTATAAACCACAAGAAGTATAAATTAAAAAAACATACCCTGAAGCCTGAGTAGGTGGTAGAGTAGTAGATAAAGTGTAAGACTGGGATGCAGAGGACCCAGGTTTGAAGCCTCGAGGTCACTGGCTTGAGCTCGCGTTCACTGGATTGAGCATTGGATCATAGACATGACCCCATGGTCACTGGCTGGAAACCCAAGGCTGTTGGCTTGAGCAAAGGATCACTCATTCTGCTGTAGCCCCATGGTCAAGGCACATATGAGAAAGCAATCAATGAACAACTAACATGAGAGAACAAAGAATTGATGCTTCTCATCTCTCTCCTTTCTTTTCTTGTTTGTCCCTATCTGTCCCCCTCTCTGTCTCTCTCTCTGTCTCTGACACACACACACACACACACACACACACACACACACACACACACTGAAGTACATCATAGTATAAGATCTGGAAACCAAAAAAATATTTTAAATAAATACAACAGACTACTTAACAGAAACAATAATACAATAAAATGTCTTTTACATTGCTGAAAGGAAATACATAAAACATAGGTTTTTATGCACATCAACAAAAAAATTTTTATGGATAAAAATGAAATAAATATATTTCAGAAAACAACAGTAAAAAAATTTATCAATCTCAAATCACCATTAAAGGAAATATTAAAGCTTATGTTGCAGGTAAAAGAAACATGATCCTAGATAGATGTTTGGAAGTGGAAGAAAAAATAAAGAGCAAAACATTTGGTAACTATGTGGACAAATCTAAATGACTACTGTCTGTAAAAACATTATCTAAACACTGATTGTATATAAAATAATGATGTCTTAGTGATTTAAAATGCATATAAAATCTAAAATAGATTGTTGAGAGGTAGATAAATAGCAATAATATATTGATTTTGTATTGTCCAGGAATAGGGCAAAAGTACAAGGTAACATTATACTGTATTAAATATAGACTTATATTATCATCTTGGGTCATTATTAAGCAATTGGGGAGAGGTTAAAGGAGGGAATTATTAAAAAAAATCAATCTAAAGAAAGAGAAAAGGGAAGAGGAAAATGTTACAGAACCTGATCAGAAACAAAGTAAATTCTATAAATTGTTTTATTTAAACTATTTTATTAGTGGTAAATGAGCTCAATACTCCAATTAAAATACAAATACTGCTAGTTAGATTAAACAAAAGTACCCTAAGTCTAAGATATTCGTAAGAAATGCCTGTCAAATATAAGATGCAGATAAATTAAAACTATTGAAAAAGGAATGCCAAAAATCAGCAACCAAGTAAATATTGTGTTTTATTATCAGAAGACAATCAATATAGACTAAAAGCATTTCCAGAGAGAAAGAATGTCATGGTAAATGGTAATAAATGTTTGACCTCATCAAAAAGCAGTAGCAATCATAATATACATTAAAAATATAGCCTCAAATATATAAAACAAATGCTGACAGCAATAAAAGAAGATATAGCTAAATATACAATTATAGTGGTATATTTAAGATAGTGCTCTTAATAATTAACAAATCAAGCAAGGTAAAAATTAGATGGTTTAAATAACTCATAGATTAAGAAAGATTACAAATGTAAATTATGACTTTTTAATTAAGTGATAATAAAAGAGCATCTAGAAATTGTGAGAGGCAGATAAAGCATATTTAAAAAGTAATTTATAGTCTTAGGTTGGTATCTTGAAAAAGAGGAAAACACCCTGAAAATTGCCAAGCTAAGCTGTAGCTAAAGTTTAGTAAATGAATGAATAACAAATTAAGTGTAAGAAAATATGAAAGGAAAAAATAATAAAGTGAAGAAGTTAGTACACAGAAGCAAATATACATCATAGAGAATTTACGAAGAACAAATTAACTCAGAGAATATTAATAAAATCATATGTATAGGAAAAATCCAGGAAAAAAGAAATGTACAATTCTAGAAAAATAATAGGCACAAATAACCAATATCAGAAGTAAAAGAATAAACATTACTAGATATTCTGTATATATTAAAAATAACATATAAAACTGTTAAGAACAATTAGATGTTAGAATACTTAAAATATAGATGAAATGCACATATTTTTAGAAAATTATAATGTAAAAACTGACACAAAAGAAAAAAAGTATGTAAATGCTATAAATATAAAATACATTGACTCTCTATTAAAAGCCCTTCTTCACATAAAATGAAATGTTTCACTACTTAATTCTATGAAATATTTTTAAGAAGAAATGGAAAAGCTTATACAAACGTCTCCAAGGATACTGAAAAAGAGATATTTCACAACTCATTTTATGAAGCTAACTTAATTATAAGAGTGAAATCTGGCAATAATACAATGAAGGAGAAAATTAAAGATCAATTTTATTCTGAACATATACGAAAATTCTAAACAATGGATTAGCAAAAAATATGCAGAAACTACTAAAAGAGATAATCTACCACGTTGAATTATTTGATTTTTCAACAATAACCATTGTGAATCACCATATTGAGAAAGTAAAAAGAAAGCCATGTGAACACATAAATGATGCAAAACAGTTTTTGATAAAATAAAACATTCATTCATTAAAAAGTTTATAAATTCGGATCAGAAGAACTCATCAGTAATTTTTTAATTATAAAAAATCTATTGAAAATATGACATTTAATGGTGTAATTAAAAGCTTTCTCACTATTGTAAAGAGTTTCAAAAAGATGACTAGTATTACCTTTGACATTCAGTCACGTATGGGTTTCTTAGTCAATGAATAAAAGAACAAAAAATAAAATAGTTAAGGATTAGAAAATTAGAAATATAACTGTCATTGTTAACAGATGACATGATGGCATACACAGAAATCTAAGAACTCTACAAATTATTGTTAGAATTGGAAAATAAGTTTAAGTACTTGCTGAATACAAGTACATATAAATATTGACTTGTGTTTATATCATTAATGAACAATTAAAATACATTTTAAAAAAGCTAGCATTTATAATAAAATAAAATACCATAAAAAATAAGTCAAGTTAAATATGTGCAATATTACTACAAAGAAAACCATAAAATATTAATATAGAAATACCTTATAAACTTATCAATGTACATATCATTACAAAGACTTGATATTTTAAAGATATAATTTCTACTCAAAATAATCTATATTCTATGCATTTTCATGAAATAGCTAAAGAAATATATGTTTGTATGTATGCATCTAGGACTCTTGACTTACTGATTCTAAATGTAATTTGAAACAAAGAACAAAGATTAGCTTACACTCATAAAAAAGAACAAAATGACAGGATTTTCTCTACAGATTATCAAAAATTAATATACAATTTCAGAAAATAAGTTAATGTGTTATTAATTCAAGTGTAGATAAATTGACCAATAGAATAAATTGCTCGGAAATATACTGAAACACCTATCAATACTTGATTCCAGACAATTAGCCTGTGCAGAACCCTGCAGAAGTTTTTTCTATAAATGGTAATGAGTAAACTGAACATGTAATAGAAAAGATAAACTAACCTCTACATATACCATACACAGACATTAATTCCAGAGAGGTAGTAAATGTAAATGTACAAAACTAAATAAGTTTCTAAAAGAGAATATAGGAGTGCTAATTCTCTTTGTCAAACAGAAGGATAACCACAAAGGAAAGATTTATAAATATAACTATATTAAAATTAACTGTTCATCAAAATATAACGTGAAAAGGCAAACTACAGTGAAAAAAGACTTTTGTCACAAATAGTGTAACTGATAAGGGGCTTTTGTATAAGTTCGTAAGCAAAATAGGGCTAATAATGGAAACGTTGGAAAGACTTGAACAGATATTTTATAAAACAAGATGTACAAATGACCAATAAGCCTAAGAAATATCCAAAAAGTCTAAAAAAAATCTCAGTAGTCTTAACAACGTGATTTAACACCAAATGATACCTATAAGAATGGATAAGAATCAAGTTATCAACAATACAGAATACTGGCAAGAATATGGAGCTACTGAAACTCTTTATGAGTAGGAGTAAAAATTGATACAGCCATTTGGAAAACTACTGTTTGGTATTATCTACTATGACCCATCATTTCCACTCTTAGATCAATACACAACAGTGACACCAAATGACATGTACTGGAGTGTTAATAGCAGCGTTACTCTTAAAATCTCCAATTGAGAATAACTCAGATATCATTCAACAGTAGACTAGATCAGTAAACTATGGAACATTAATTAATACAAAGGAATGCTATTCAGCAATGAAAACATAAATTATAGCTATACAAAAAGCAAGCAGCCTGCATAAACTTTCTGAACACATGGTTGAGAGAAAAATGCCGAGTATAAAGAAAACTAATTGTATTATTTTATTTACATAACACTCAAAAAGACGCAGTACTAAATTATAATTTTAGAATTCAGAATAGTGATTATTTTTGAAGAGGAAGAAACAATAAAGACCAGAGGTGGGGGCCATTAGGGGAATTTTCTGTGGCACCCACAATTTTCTGTTTCTTTGGCCAGGATAACGTTTTTATTAGAATTTACTTTATGAAAAGTTATTGAATGATCCATTCATTTTTGTGCACCTTCATGTGTGCGCATTATAATTCACAATAAAAATATTTAAAATACCACGTTGAAGATGGTCTTAGGTGTCTTTCAAAATATATGAAAGACAATTTTTGTTTCCTTATGGTTTCCGTGCCTTATTTTCCTTTTGCTTGTAGTTTTAATATAAAGCAAAGGTGGCAACAGACACTACTGATCTGTGACTTACATAGATAATTTGTAATTCTCATCATGTTTCTTCAAGTTAGTGTTATCACCATATTTCATAAGTGAAGAAAGTGAAGCTCAGACAAAAGAAAGTGATCTCCTTGGAGCATTCTACAACCTGCCATGAGATCCGAGCAGGTGATGGAAAAGTTAACTGCAAATACACACTTAAATGATCCAGAGGGCAACAGGAATATATTCCTCCAGTTCACTATTTTTGCCATGTTACCTAAATATTCAGTGTTTTAAAAATAAAATGTATACCTTTTTATATATTTATCTTAATATCTTTAGAAATTCAGTTTCATTCTGTTTAAAAAAATACTCTTCCATGTTTCTATATCAAGCTTTTCTCTGCATTCTTGATTATATAAAATACAGTTATAATAAATGTTTATATATATATACCTAACTACTAATTTTTATCTTCAGGGTCACTTTCAATTGATTGTTCTTTTCCTCATATGGATGGTATTTTCCTGCTTCTTTGAATGCCTGGTAATTTTTTATGTATATATATTTCTTTAATGTTTATTTTTTTATTTTTATTTATGATTTTAATTTGTGTTTACATAGATTCAAGTGTCCCACCAAATATATCTCCCCCACCCCCTTATTTCCCATAGCCCCCCTTATACTCCTCCCCCACAATGCCTTCCTTGCTTCCTTCCAGGATTTGCTGTACTGTTCTTCATAGTGCTGTGTTATGCATATATAATTTCATTAATTTCTTTCTTTTCTCTGATCCTATCTTCTCTTCTACTTTCCCTCTGAACGCTTTCCCTCTGGTCCCTTTGATCCCGCCTCTGCCTCTGTTCCACTCCTCAGCTCACATTGCTCATTGGATTCCTCAAATGAGTGAGGTCATATGATATTTTTCTTTCTCTGCCTGGCTTATTTCACTTAGCATAATAGTTTCCAGTTCCATCCATGTTGTTGCAAAAGGTAAGATTTCCTTCTTCCTCATGGGCTGCGTAGTATTTCATTGTGTATATGTATGTATTAATGCTTTTTAATCCACTTGTCCACTGACGGACACTTGGACTGTTTCCAGAACTTGGCTATTGTAAACAATACTGCAATAAACATGGGGCTGCATTTCTTCTTTTGAATCAGTGATTTGGTATTCATAGAATATATTCCTTAAAGTGGGATAGCTGGATGAAAGGGCAGTTCCATTTTTAACTTTTTGAGGAATCTCTATACTGTTTTCCACAGTGGCTACACCAGTGTGCATTCCCACCAGCAGTGCAGGAGGGTTCCCTTTTCTCCGCACCCTCTCTAGCACTTATTATGTGCTGTTTTGATAATAAGCGCCATTCTGACTGGTGTGAGGTGGTTTCTCATTGTGGTTTTAATTTGCATTTCTCTAATGATTAGTGATGTTGAACATTTTGTCATCTGCCTATTGGCCATCTGTTGTCCTCTTTGGAGAAGTGTCTATTAATTTTTTTTGCCCTATTTTTGATTGGATTGTTTATCTTCCTGGTGTTGAATTTTACAAGTTCTTTATAAATTTTGGTTATTAACCCCTTATCAGACATATTAGCGAATATATTCTCCCATTGTGCGGATTGTTTTTTTTATTTTGTTAGAGGTGTCTTTTGCTGTGCACAAGCTTTTTAGTTTCATATAGTTAGTCCCATTTGTTCACTTGCTCATGGAGATAAATCAGCAAATATATTGCTACAAGAGATATCGGAGAGTTTACTGCCTATGTTTTCTTCCAAGATGTTTATGGTTTCACAACTTACATTTAACTCTTTTATTCATTTTGAGTTTACTTTTGTGAATGGTGTAAGTTGGTGATCCAGTTTCATTGTTTTATAAGTACCTGTCCAATTTTCCCAACACCATTTGTTAAAGAGACTGTCTTTACTCCATTGTATGCTCTTACCTCCTTTGTTAAATATTAGTTGTCCATAAAGGTGTGGGTTTATTTCTGGGTTCTCTGTTCTGTTCCATTGATCTGTATGCCTGTTCTTATGCCAGTACCAAGCTGTTTTGAGTTCAATGGCCTTGTAGTATAACTTGGTATCAGGAAGTGTGATACCCCCAATTTATTCTTTTTTAGGATTGCTGAGGCCATTCATGTTCTTTTTTTTCATATAAATTTTTGAAATATTTGTTCTATATTTTTGAAGTATGTCATTGGCATTTTAATAAAAACTGCATTGAATTTATAGATTGCTTTGGGTAATATAGACATTTTAATGATCTTTATTCTTCCTATCCATGAACACAGTATATGCTTCCATTTGTTTGTACTTTTCTTGATTTCCTTTAACAATGTTTTATAATTTTCCAAGTACAAGTCTTTAACCTCTTTGGTTAAATTTATTCCTAGGTACATTATTTTTTTTGTTGTTGCAATAGTGAAGGGGATTGTTTCCTTAATTTCTCTTTCAGACAGTTTATTATTGATGCATAAAAATGCCACTGATTTCTAAATATTGATTTTATATTTTGCCACCTTGCTGAATTCATTTATCAGATCCAATAGTTTTTTTACTGAAACTTTAGAGCTTTCTATGTACAGTATCATATTATCAGCAAATAATGATAGTTTTAGTTCTTCTTTTCCAATTAAACTGCCCTTTATTCCTTCCTCTTGTCTGATTGCTGTGGCTAGGACTTCCAGCACTATGTTGAAAAAGAGTGGTAAAAGCGGACACCCCTGCTTTGTTCCTGAACTTACGGGGATTTCTTTTAATTTTTGCCCATTGATTATGAGGTTGGCTTTGAGTTTGTCATAGATAGCATTTATCATGTTGAGGTATGATCCCTGTATCCCCATCTTATTGAGAGTTTTGATTATAAATGGGTGCTGGATTTTATCAAATGCTTTTTCTGCATCTATTGATATTATCATGTGACTTTTATTTTTCCTATTGTTTATGTGTTGAATCACATTAATTGATTTGTGAATATTGTACAAGTCTTGTCTCCTTAGAATAAATCCCACCTGATCATGATATATGATTTTTTACCCATGTGTTGCTGGATCTGATTTGCTTATACAGTATGGACCGAGTCACAGGTTGTATCTTAAAAATTCATGTTGGTCTGTTCATATCTCAAGGTACCACTGTATTTTGTTGAGAATTTTAGCATCTAAGTTCATCAGGGATATTGGTCTATAGTTTTCTTTTTTTGTAGTGCATTTGCCTGGTTTTGGAATGAGGATTATGCTCACCTCATAAAAGGAGCTTGGATATCTTTCCTCCTGTTGAATTTTTTGAAACAGCTTGAGAAAAATAGTAGTTCTTTAAATATTTGGTAAAATTCACCTGTGAAGCCATCTGGCCCAGGAGTTTCGTTTGTTGGGAGTTTTTGTTAACTGATTCAATCTCATTTGATGAAATTGGTTTATTTATGTTTTCTGATTCTTCCAGATTGATTTTTTGAAAGATTATATGTTTCGAGGAATTTGTCCATTTCACCTAAGTTGTCTAATTTCTTGGCATACAGTTCTTTGTAGTATTTTCTTACAATCCTTCGTATTTCTCCTGTGTCAGTTGTTACTTCTCCACTCTCATTTCTAATTGTATTTATTTGAGTCCTCTCTCTTTTTTTCTTGGTGTGTCTGGTTAAAGGTTCATCAATCTTTTTTACCTTTTCAAAGAATCAGCTCTTGGTTTCATTGATCTTCTGTATTGTTTTTTTAGCCTCTATGTCATTTATTTCCGCTCTGATCTTTATTATTTCCTTCCTTTTACTTCTTCTGGGCTTTACTTGCTGTTCTTTTTTTTTTTTTTTTTTAGTTCTTTTACATGAAGTATTAAGTTGTTTATTTGAGCTTTTTCTTGCTTCTTAAGTTATGCCTGTAGTGCTATGACCTTCCCTCTCAGGACTGCTTTTGTTGAGTCCCATTAATTTTCAGTTGTTGTATGTTCATTTTCATTTGTTTCAAGGAAATTTTTGATTTCTTCCTTGATCTCATTGTTAACCCATTTGTTATTTAATAACATGCTATTTAGTTTCCAAGAGTTTGAGTGTTTTTCGGTTTTTCTATTGTAGTTGATTTCTAGTTTTATGTTATCATGATCAGAGAAGATGCTTGATATTTCAATTTTCTTAAATTTATTGACACTCATTTTGTGTCCTAAAAAGTGGTCTATTCTAGAGAATGTACCATAAGCACTTGTAAAGAATGTATATTGTGCTGCTTTAGGGTGAAAGGTATCTTAAAGATATCTATTAAATTGTGTTGATCTATTGTGTCCTTTAAGTCTGCTGTTTCTTTGTTAATTTTCTTTCTTGAGGATCTATGTAGTGATGTTAGTGGGGTATTGAAATCCCCTATGTTATAGTATTGCTGTTGGTCTCGCCCTTTATTTCCATCATAATCTGTGTTATATATTTAGGTGCTCCTATATTAGGTACATAGATATTTAAAATGATTCTATCTTCCTATTGGATTGCTCCCTTTATTATTATGTAGTGACCTTCTTTATCCCTTATTTTATCCTTTGTTTTAAAGTCTATTTTGTCTGATATAAGTATTGCTACCCCAGCTTTTTATTCATTTCCATTTGCATAAAATATTTTCTTCTATCCCTTTACTTTCAGTCTATGTGTATCTTTTATTTTGAGGTGTGTCTCTTGTAGGCAGCATATGTATGGGACCTGTTTTCTTATCCACACTATCTATTTCTTATCTACCCTATCTATTTTTTTTTGTATTTTTCTGAAGTTGGAAACAGGGAGGCAGTCAGACAGACTCCCGCATGTGCCCGACCAGGATCCACCCAGCATGCCCACCAGGGGGTGATGCTCTGCCCAACTGGGGCATTGCTCTGTTGCAACCAGAGCCATTCTAGCACCTGAGGCAGAGTCCATAGAGCCATACTCAGCACCTAGGCCAGCTTTGCTCCAATGGAGCCTTGGCTGTGGGAGGGGAAGAGAGAGACAGAGAGGAAGGAGAGGGGGAGGGGTGGAGAAGCAGATGGGCACTTCTCCTGTGTGCCCTGGCTGGGAATCGAACCTGGGACTCCTACATGCCAGGCCGACACTCTACCACTGAGCAAACTGGCCAGGGCCTATATTTTTTGATTGTATCATTTAATTCATTTACATTTAAGGTTATTATTGATATGTAGTTGTTTATTGCCATTTTATTCTTTTAATCTGCTTTTCTCTTTTACTATATTTTTCCCCCTTGTTCTATTTACAGTAGGCCCCTTAACATTTCTTGTAGCATTGGTTTGATTGTAATGAATTCCTTGAGTTTTATTTTGTCTGGGAAGCTTTTATTTCTTCTTTAATTTTAAATTATAACCTTGCTGGATAGAGAAGTCTTGTTGTAGGTTCTTGTTTTTCATTACTTTGAATATTTCTTGCCATTCCCTTCTGGCCTCAAGTGTTTCTGTTGAGAAGTCAGGTGTTGTCCTTATGGGAGCTCTTCTGTAAGTAATAGACTGCTTTTCTCTTACAGGTTTTAGAATTCTTTCTTTATCTCTTAATTTTTGTATTTTAATTATGATGTGTCTTGGTGTCGGCCTTTTTGGGTTCATCCCTAATGGAACTCTCTGTGCTTCTTGAATTTGTGTGACTTTTTCTTTCATCAATTTAAGGAAGGTTTCAGCTATGATTTTTTCAATCAAATTCTCTATCCCTTGTTCTTTCTCTTCTCATAGGAACCCGTATCATGTGAATGTTATATCTCTTCATGTTGTCACAGAGCTCTCTAAGAGTTTCCTCAGACTTTTTGAGCCTCTATTCTTTTTGCTGCTTTGCTTCCTTGCTTTTGTTTATCTTATCCTCTAACTCACTGATTTGACCCTCAGCTTTATCCATCCTGCTTTTAATTTCTTCCAGTGTGGTCTTCATTTCTGATATTGTATTTGTCATGTCTGACTGATTCTTTTTTTAATATTTCAGTGGCCTTTTTTATACTTGCTATCTCTTTATTTAGGTGCTTGTTATGTCAATCCATTGTCGCTATCTGATCTTTGAGCATCCTAACAATCATTATTTTAAACTTTGCATCCAGTAATTTGGTTATTTCTTACTTATTCAAGTCATTTTCTGGGGATTTCTCTTGATTCATTTGGGTTGCATTTCTCTGTGTTCCCATTTTGTCTGTGTATAAGAGGGGTGTGGCCACAGGAGTTTGATGAGTGTGGCCTCTGTGTTCCCTAGATGTAGTCTGTCTGCAGGCCCGCCAACCACTCTACTGCCACCTTAGGTGTTTGAACATGGGTGTTGCCTGCGCCGGCCCGCTGTGGCAGTTGCTGTGGTTTCTGCCTCACCTCTGTGGACTGTACTGTGTTTGCATGCCCAGATTACAAACCTTGGCCATCCTCAGTCTTCACTTGACCCCCACAGCCGGGACTGTGCTCATCATTCCGGGGCCTCAAGCCTTGGCCCCCCAGGCTGGGCTGCACACCTGTGCTCATCTGCAGGTCTCAGCCTGTTCCCCGGCTTCTGCCTTGCCTCTGCGGGCTGGACTTCAGACAGGACCGCTCTCGCTCACCTGGCCCATAGCCTTGGGTTGGACTCCTTTCTAATGCTCCTTCCCATGCTGTGGCCATCCTCAACTTCTGCCCCCGCTGGGCAGGACTGTGCTCATGCCCGGACCACTGCTGTGGCCAGTCTCCCAGCTTCTGCCTCTGCTGATGAGACCACGCTTCCATGTCTCACCGCCGTCCACCCTCTAGTGAACATTCAGCAGTTTGTGTGGCGGGTGGTGATGCAGCTCAGACCTTAGCACTCAATTCTGTATCCCTGATGGCTCCCTGCTTCTAAGAGACTCTGCTCTGACTGCAGCAGGAGAGCTTCTGTTTGGCTGGTGACCTGCTTCTATTTGCTGGTATTGCTGGTCCCAGGAAAAATATGCACTTTAGATTTAGGGAGTGACTCAGCCCAGAGGTTAGGGTGTCTTTCCCTCAAAGTGTTTCTCCCTGTGGCTTCTAGATTACACTCTCTTCCTGCTATTCTGGTCCTCTCATCTCTCCCCACCCCCCCGGGGCCCTGGTGAATGGTTCTGAAAGAGGTTTTCTGCATGATCCCTTTAAGAAGAATCCTGGTTCTGAGAAATGTGTTTCTCGCAAACATTATCCTGTCTTGTTTCGTAGCTAAATACTATCTGTATGCCTCTTCTAGGCTCTGAACCTGTAGTCTGGGGCTTCGTTCCTGGGGCCCAGCACTCTCCCCTCTCCACTAAACTTACTTTTTGCCACACGAGTCCCACCAGGCTGGCATTTGCTCCTGGGTACTGGGCAGCCCTCTCTGCATTTCCACTTTTCCTACCAGTCTCAGTGTGGCTTCTTCAGTGAGCCTTGGTTAAAGAGTCCTCTTAATTTAGTCCAAAGTTGGTTTTTCCAGATGACTGTTCTTAAAATTAAGTTGTAATCCACTTTGGTTCTGAGAGGTGGAAGTTGGTATGTCAGCCTACTCCATCACCATCTTGCTGCCCCTTTCATCAACTGGTCTTCTTTCAGAAGGTCAGATAAATTTGGAAGGGACACAGAGTTATGAGGGAGACCAGGGACCATCTCAGACCATCTGCATCAACCCTGGGGTCAAATGAAAGAGTCCCTAAACCAGGCGTGACCAACAGTTTTTGCCCCGGGCCAGATTAGAAAGAAAACTTTTTTTCACGGGCTGGATGAAATATTAAAATTAAAAAATGTTAAATACAAAAATGATTCATTTAAGTAAATAAAATTTTATTATGTAATTTGTTTATGAATAAATGTGAGTAAAATTTTTTTTTTTTATAATTTTATTTTTTTAATGGGGTGACATCAATAAATCAGGATACATATATTCAAAGATAACAAGTCCAGGTTATCTTCTCGTTCAATTATGTTGCATACCCACCACCCAAAGTCAGATTGTCCTCTGTCACCTTCTATCTTGTTTTCTTTGTGCCCCTCCCACCCCCTATCCCTCTCCCATTCCCCCCTCCCCCCCCGTAACCACCACACTCTTATCAATGTCTCTTAGTTTCACTATTATGTCCCACCTACGTATGGAATAATACAGTTCCTGTTTTTTTCTGATTTACTTATTTCGCTTCGTATCATGTTATCAAGATCCCACCATTTTGCTGTAAATGTTCCAATGTCATCATTTCTTATGGCTGAGTAGTATTCCATAGTGTATATGTGCCATCTTCTTTATCCAGTCATCTATTGATGGGCTTTTTGGTTGTTTCCATGTCCTGGCCACTGTGAACAATGCTGCAATAAACATGGGGCTGCATGTGTCTTTACGTATCAATGTTTCTGAGTTTTGGGGATATATACCCAGTAGAGGGATTGCTGGGTCATAAGGTAGTTCTATTTGCAGTTTTTTGAGGAACCACCATACTTTCTTCCATAATGGTTGTACTACTTTACATTCCCACCAACAGTGTATGAGGGTTCCTTTTTCTCCACAGCCTCTCCAACATTTGCTATTACCTGACTTGCTAATAACAGCTAATCGAACAGGTGTGAGGTGGTATCTCATTGCCATTTTGATTTGCATTTCTCTAATAGCTAAAGAAGATGAGCATCTTTTCATATATCTGTTGGCCATTTGTATTTCTTCCTGGGAGAAGTGTCTATTCATATCCTCTTCCCATTTTTTTATTGGATTGTTTGTTTGTTTGTTGTTGAGTTTTATGAGTTCTTTGTATATTTTGGATATTAGGCCCTTATCTGAGCTGTTGTTTGAAAATATCATTTCCCATTTAGTTGGCTTTCTGTTTATTTTGTTATCAGTTTCCCTTGCTGAGCAAAAACTTCTTAGTCTGATGTAGTCCCATTCATTAATTTTTGCCTTCACTTCTCTTGCCATTGGAGTCAAATTCATAAAATGCTCTTTAAAACCCAGGTCCATGAGTTGAGTACCTATGTCTTCTTCTATGTACTTAATTGTTTCAGGTCTTATGTTTAGATCTTTGATCCATTTTGAGTTAATTTTTGTACAGGGGGAGAGACTGTAGTCCAGTTTCATTCTTTTGCATGTGGCTTTCCAGTTTTCCCAGCACCATTTATTGAAGAGGCTTTCTTTTCTCCATTGTGTGTTGTTGGCCCCTTTATCAAAAATTATTTGACTATATATATGTGGTTTTATTTCTGGACTTTCTATTCTGTTCCATTGGTCTGAGTGTCTATTTTTCTGCCAATACCATGCTGTTTTGATTGTCGTGGCCCTATAATAGAGTTTGAAGTCAGGTATTGTTATGCCCCCAGCTTCATTCTTTTTCTTTAGGATTGCTTTGGCTATTCGGGGTTTTTTATAGTTCCATATAAATCTGATGATTTTTTGCTCTATTTCTTTAAAAAATGTCATTGGAATTTTGATGGGAATTGCATTAAATTTGTATATTGCTTTGGGTAATATAGCCATCTTGATTATATTTATTCTTCCTAGCCAAGAACAAGGTATATTCTTCCATCTCATTATATCTTTTTCGATTTCCCTTAACAATGGTTTATAGTTTTCATTATATAAGTCCTTTACATTCTTTGTTATGTTTATTCCTAAGTATTTTATTTTTTTTGTTGCAATCGTGAAGGGGATTATTCTTTTGAGTTCCTTCTCAGTTGTTTCATTGTTGGCATATAGAAAGGCTATTGACTTCTGTATGTTAATTTTGTATCCTGCGACCTTACTGTATTGGCTTATTGTTTCTAGTAGTCTTTTTGTGGATTCTTTGGGGTTTTCGATGTATAGGATCATATCATCTGCAAAAAGTGATACCTTTACTTCTTCTTTTCCGATATGGATGCCTTTTATTTCTTTGTCTTGTCTGATTGCTCTGGCTAGAACCTCTAGTACCACATTAAATAAGAGTGGAGAGAGTGGACAACCCTGTCTTGTTCCTGATTTAAGGGGGAAAGCCTTCAGTTGAGTGCCATTTAATATGATGTTAGCTGATGGTTTATCATATATGGCCTTTATCATGTTGAGATATTTTCCTTCTATACCCATTTTGTTGAGAGTCTTAAACATAAAATTGTGTTGTATTTTATCGAAAGCCTTTTCTGCGTCTATTGATAAGATCATGTGGTTTTTGTTCTTTGTTTTGTTGATATGGTGTATTACGTTAACCGTTTTACGTATGTTGAACCATCCTTGAGATTCTGGGATGAATCCCACTTGATCATGATGTATTATTTTTTTAATATGTTGTTGTATTCGATTTGCTAGTATTTTGTTTAGTATTTTAGCATCTGTATTCATTAGAGATATTGGTCTGTAGTTTTCTTTTTTTGTGCCATCCTTGCCTGGTTTTGGGATGAGGGTTATGTTGGCCTCATAAAATGTGTTTGGAAGTATTGCTTCTTCTTCAATTTTTTGGAGGACTTTGAGTAGAATAGGAACCAAGTCTTCTTTGAATGTTTGATAAAATTCGCTGGTATAGCCGTCAGGGCCTGGACTTTTATTTTTGGGGAGGTTTTTAATGGTTCTTTCTATTTCTTCTCTACTAATAGGTCTGTTTAGGCTTTCTGCTTCTTCTTGACTCAGTCTAGGAAGGTTGTATTGTTCTAGGAATTTATCCATTTCTTCTAGGTTGTTGAATTTAGTGGCATAAAGTTTTTCATAGTATTCTACAATAATTCTTTGTATATCTACGGTGTCCGTGGTGATTTCTCCTCTTTCATTTTGGATTTTGTTTATATGAGTTCTTTCTCTTTTTTCCTTGGTAAGTCTTGCCAAGGGTTTGTCAATTTTGTTGATCTTTTCAAAGAACCAGCTCCTTGTTCTATTAATTTTTTCTATAGTTTTTCTGTTCTCTAATTCATTTATTTCTGCTCTGATTTTTATTATCTCCTTTCTTCGGCTGGTTTTGGGTTGTCTTTGTTCTTCTTTTTCTAGTTCCTTAAGGTGGGAAGTTAAGTGGTTCACTTGGGCTCTCTCTTGTTTGTTCATATATGCCTGAAGCGATATGAACTTCCCTCTTATCACTGCTTTTGCTGCATCCCATAGATTCTGATATGTCGTATTGTCATTTTCATTAGTCTGTATATATCTTTTGATCTCTGCACTTATTTCTTCTTTGACCCATTCATTTTTTAAAAGTATGTTGTTTAGTTTCCACATTTTTGTGGGATTTTTTTCCTCTTTTTTGCAGTTGAATTCTAGTTTCAAGGCTTTATGATCAGAAAATATGCTTGGTACAACTTCAATTTTTTTGAATTTGCTGATATTGTTTTTGTGGCCCAACATATGGTCAATTCTTGAGAATGATCCATGTACACTGGAGAAAAATGTATACTCAGTCACTTTGGGATGAAATGTCCTGTAGATGTCTATCATATCCAGGTGCTCTAGTGTTTTGTTTAAGGCCACTATGTCTTTGTTGATTCTCTGTTTGGATGACTGATCTAGAGCCGTCAGCGGTGTATTGAGGTCTCCAAGTATGATTGTATTTTTGTCAGTTTTTGTTTTAAGATCAATAAGTAGCTGTCTTATATATTTTGGTGCTCCTTGGTTTGGTGCATATATATTAAGAATTGTTATGTCTTCTTGATTCAGTGTCCCCTTAGCCATTATGAAATGGCCATTTTTGTCTCTAAGTACTTTTCCTGTCTTGTAGTCAGCATTATCCGATATGAGTATTGCTACACCTGCTTTTTTTTGGATGTTATTTGCTTGGAGTATTGTTTTCCAGCCTTTCACTTTGAATTTGTTTTTATCCTTGTTACTTAGATGAGTTTCCTGTAGGCAGCATACAGTTGGATTTTCTTTTTTAATCCATTCTGCTACTCTGTGCCTTTTTATTAGTGAGTTTAATCCATTTACATTTAGTGTAATTATTGATACTTGTGAGTTCCCTATTGCCATTTTATATCTTGCTTTCTGTTAGTTTTGTGTCTTGTTTGATCCTTCTCTTTCGTTTTTCTATCTTTTGTTTTTATTTGGTTGTATTCCATACATCTTTCCTCTGTTGCTATCTTTTTTATCTCATGTGCTTCTGTGGTGGTTTTTTCAATGGTGGTTACCTTTGAGTAATGAAAAGGGTCCCTACCCTGTTCATTGTAGCGAACTATTTTGTGAGTACTTTTGCACTCCATCGTCCTTTGCTACTGTTAATCTCCGTCTTCTCCCCCTCTTTCTTTTTGTTGTTGTCACAGTTTAAATTTGGTTTTATTGTGTTCTTCTTGGAGCTTTTACTTGTGGCTCTGTTTTTTTTTGTTCTTTGTATCTGATTGGAGAACCCCCTTTAGTAATTCCTGGAGTGGGGGTTTTCTGATGATAAATTCCCTCATCTTTTCTGTATCTGTGAATGTTTTTATTTCTCCTTCGTATTTGAAGGATAGCTTTGATGGGTATAGTATTCGTGGCTGAAAGTTCCTCTCTTTCAGGACTTTAAATATTGGGGTCCACTCTCTTCTAGCTTGTAGAGTTTCTGCTGAGAAATCTGATGATAATCTAATGGGCCTTCCTTTATATGTTGTATTCTTCTTTTCCCTGGCTGCCTTGAGAATTTTTTCTTTGCTGTTGGTTTGTGTCAATTTCATTATGATATGCCTTGGAGTAGGTTTGTTGGGGTTAAGAAAACTTGGAGTTCTGTTTGCTTCTTGAACTTGAGGCTTTAGTTCTTTCCACAGGCTTGGGAAGTTCTCATCAATTATTTGTTCAAGTATGTTCTCCATTCCATTTTCTCTCTCTTCTCCCTCTGATATACCTATTATTCTTATGTTATTCTTTTTGATGGAATCAGATAATTCTTGTAGGGCTATCTCATTTTTTTTAATTTTTGAGTCTCTTTCTTCTTCTCTCTGTTGTGCCTCAAGTTGCTTGTCTTCTATTTCACTAATCCTCTCTTCTATCTGACCTGTTCTATTAGCTAAGCTTGTTACTTCGTTTTTCAGCTCGTGAATTGAGTTTTTCATCTCTGTTTGATTTGTTTTTATAGTTTCAATTTCCTTGGACATATATTCTTTGTGTTCATGGAGTTGTTTTCTGATTTCCCTATATTGCCTTTCTGTGTTTTCTTGTATATCTCGGAGGATTTTTAGGATTTCTATCTTGAATTCTCTGTCATTTAGCTCCAAGGTTTCCAATATATTAAATTTTTTCTCCATAGATTTTTCCTCATCTAGCTGTGTTACCTCTCTTTCTTTTGTGTCCATGATATTCGATTTTCTCTTCCTTAATGGCATCTGAGGGTGGTTTTGTTGATAGTATTAATGAGATTTAATAAAGAATAAAAAGTTAAAAAAAAAATAAAAAAATAACAAATCGAAAAGAGTTGTTTTTTTAAAAAAAAGTTAATAATGAAATAAAGAAAAATAAAATAAAATAAAAATTTTTAAAAAAGGAAATTATTCCCCCTCTCTTTTTTTCCTCTCCTCTCCTCTCCCCTCTTTCTTGAGAAAATCTTGTGGTGGACTGTGAGTTATAACAAACAATGCCTGTGATGGAGGGCCTGAATTGGGGAAAAGTAATAAAGGGGCAAAAAAGAGAGAAAGAAAAAAAGAAAAAAAAAAAAAAAAAAAAAGGAAAAAAAATAAAAGAAAAAAGAAAAAAAAAAGAGCGTATGGACCCACAAAAAGCAAATAAGGAAAAAATTTGGGTCAAGAATAAAATGATTTGCTTTTAGGTGTTGGTTTTCTAAGAGTTATGATGAGAGGAATAAGAGGAAAATGGAAAAATGGGGGGACAAATTAAAAACTTACTATTGTATTTAGTGGAACAAGAACTAGATAATATGGAGAGCCAGGGATGGGAGCACTGATAGTGAGTTAAAAAGGTGAAGTAAAAACCCCCCAAAATGCCACAAACATAGGTTTGAGTCCCAGATAAGATAATTTGTTTGTTATTGAGGTTTGAATGAGAGGAGATGTAAAGGAGAAAGGAAGAAACTAATATAGAGGGAGAAAAGAAAGAGAGAGAGAGAAAAAAAGAGGGAACCACTAAAAGAAGAAAAAAGAAAGGAGAGAGAGAGAGAGAGTTAAGGGTTTTGGAGTGCAACCCTCATAGAGAGAAAGGAAGAGAAGAGAAATGATAATGGGAGATGTAACACTTATGGGTAGTGTAGTTCAAGGAGAGGAGAGAGTAAGACCGGTAGAGAGTTAATCGGCCAAATTGGAGGAGGAAAAAAAAGTCTCAAGAATGAAGATAAAAGAAACAAACGAACAAATATAATAAAATGGGATAGGTTATAAGGTCTGCAGATTATTCTTGATTTTGAGAGGTTATCTTCTTGCTTTTTCTTTTCTCTCCCTCTTCCTGGTCGGTGACTCTGTACCCCGGGTTCTGCCCCTTTGGCACGCTCAGGTAGAGGTTTGCAGTTGATAAGTCTCTATGGCAATGTCATGTATTGTGCTTTATTCTCGTTGGGAGTCGAGGCTCATTAGCATTTATAGGCTCCGACAGTGAGAGAGTCCGTGTTCCTGGAGCCTTTCTCCTAGTCTTTCCTTCCTCAATTAGTAGCCTGATAATCCAGCTATGGGGTTGCTGCTGCCTCTGCCTGGATAGTAAGAGGCTCAAATTGCTGGCAACTCCCCACTCTATTTCCACTCAGCACAGGGCTCTGGGTAAGGCTCAGTCAGTCAGAGCTGCTAGCATAATCAGGCGGGCTTTCCGCCCACTCGAAGACCTCTGGCTCTGCCACTCTATCCGGTAACACAAGCGGGCGCCCACTTCCGGGGCGCTTGGAGGAAACTCTCACTCACTGTCTGCAACCAGGATATCCGGCCAGCAGTCTCACGCTCTGAGTGAAACCCCCAACCGCAGAGAAAAGTTGCAGCGTTGGAATTGAGTCTCGCTCCGTCCCCGTGTGCGGCTTTTGCAAGGCGCTGGGGCGGCCCGAGATTCCGCTTTGGCCCACACAAAGGCCCCTGACTCTGCCCCTCTCTGCGATAACACGGGCACGCACTGCCGAGGCACTCGGAGGAATCGCTCACTCCTTATCAGCGCGCGCAAACCAGGATATGAGGCCGGCCGTGGTTCCCTCTGAGTGAAACAGCCTCCAGCACGGAAAATCTCCACCGTTGGGATTAGTTCTCACTCCCTCCCGTGCGTGGCTTTCCCAGGGCACTGGGGCTGCCCAGAGACTCTGCCCTCAGCCCACAGAAAGGCCTCTGACCCTGCCTCTCCGTGGGGCAACACGGGCACCCACTTCCACGGCTTAGGAAGAAATCTCTCTTCCACTAACTGCGCACCGACCAGGAGCCCGGGTAAAATGGCCGCTCCGCTTGTCTTTCTTTGTTTGGGTTTGGCGCGAGTGTTAGCTTGTATTGCCCGGGTTGCCACAGGATCAGATTTTCCTCGGCTTGGATCTCTGAGCCACAGCCTGGTTCGGCCGTTTTTGCTGCGGGGGCCTGGATCTATTCACCCCCTTTGCCCGCCTCAGTTTCTATATTCACAGTTACCAGAGAAAGCCGCCCTGTTTAGGTTAGTGAGGAAGGCGGAGCATTTCTTACTCCCTATTTCCTTCGGGGTTTGGTTATATATTTAGCCAATTTTTCACTCAATCATACCTTTGGGTGTATTGCGAAGAATCTGGAAGCTCCAAGTATAGGTTTTTCTGTTTCTGGTTGAAGATCTTGTTGAGTTTTGGGGGAGATTTATCGGTATCGCTTCCTACTCTGCCATTACTCTGACGTCATCTCCAAAAGATTTTATTTATTCATTATAGAGAGGGAAGAGAGAGAGAGAGAGAGAGAGAGAGAAGGGGGGAGGAGCAGGAAGCATTAACTCCCATATGTGCCTTGACCAGGCAAGCCCAGGGTTTTGAACCGGCAACCTCAGCATTTCCAGGTTGATGCTTTATCCACTGTGCCACCACAGGTCAGGCAAATTTTTTAATATACAATATTATTTTAATAAAAATATAATTGCATACTGTATAAATATTCAAACTGTATCACAATCAATCAAAACAATAATTAATAGAATGAGCTTGAAGGGGTTATATCACAAATAAAACAATTATTTTGTTTTAAAACAGCCTGGACATGTTTTCAATTATCAACTGCAGCTATTGTCTACACTACAATGCCACTTGACCACAAAAATAACAAATTGTTTGACCTTGGGTGTGCACTGGCAAACTCCACCTAAAAGAATGTGGGTTTCATATTGCCACTAAGTGTCAAAAAGTTCATATCAAGTATAGACAAGTACAAAAGTTGTAAATCTTTATAGTGGAATTTTTTTAAAAAATAAAGAAGTATTGTGAATCCATTCGACCAATTATTGGAAGTTAACCCTAGATTAGTCACATGCAGAATTCTTTTCCACACGAGATATTTAAGAATTCTATCTTAAATATCTCGATTTCCAATAATCAAAGATGCTTCCACTTCTGAGTAGCTGAGATTCTAAAGTAGTGGAGAATAATAAAAATTTAATCATGGGCCACATAAACTCATTACGTGGGCTGGATCCAGCCTGCGGGCTGTAGGTTGGCCATGCCTGGCCTAAACATCAAAAGCTATTTCCAATGTTCAACTGGGAGATCTGAGTGGTGCAGGTGTGGGTCATCTGCCTCTGGTAATTTTTTATTGGATGTCAGTTTCTTTTTGAGAACTAGATGTTTTTGTATTCCTATAAATATTTTTTATCTTTATTCTAAAACACAGATAGGTTGCTAGGAGGCATGATTGTGTTTAAGCTTTGTTAGGTAGGACCAGAACAGCCTTCAGTCTAAGTCTGATTTTGCCCAACTACTGAGGTAAAGCCCTTCTGAATATTCTACCAGGGATAGTGAAGTCTTCCTCCTCTGACTGTTGGGAATACAAACTGGATGACAATCAAGTCTCATCCCTGTGGGAGCTTCAAAGATTTCCCCCGTCTCCTTTTGGATGGTTCTTTCCCTGGTCTCAGGTAGTTTCCATACAGGCCTGCACTGTGCACACTTAGTTCAAGAATCAAGAGGACTCTCTCTGAATATCTGGAGTTATCGCTCTGTGTGGCCTTCCTCTCCAGTGCTTTTGTCAGTACACAGTATGAATTATGGGGTCTTTGTCTCTCTGGACTCACAACTTTGTCATCTCAGTTCAGGAAGTTCTTTTGGGTCTCACTTCCATTACAGCTTGGAAACTCTCTCTAGGCAGTGCGTGAGGATAACCAGAGGACTCACTTGTCCTCTGTCTCTTAGGGATGATCATTTGTCAGTGTCTGAAAACCATTGTTCAGTCTACATTTGTCGTTTCATTTGTTGTCTGCTTTTGTTTGTTTCAAGAGGTCACATAAAGCCAGGCCTTGTTATTCTGTTTTGTCGGGGAGCAGACAGCAAATGTGTGCTTTGATTTAATCTTTTCCTATTTTCTACAAGTGAAGTCAATCTAACATTTGTGCATGTGTTACACTAATTGGAAATGCTATCAGAACTTCTTCAAGGAGAATCTGAGGTTCAAATCACAAGATAAAAATTTAGCATGCATTCATGCGGCACTGTTTGCATTCTGTTTATACTATTTCCTGCTGTCTAGCCAGGCAGCTAGTTCCAGGAAGGAGTTAATCCTTCCTCTAAGACATAGTTGATTCTCGCAACATTTTTTTTTCTTTTCACTGCAGAAACAGGCTCATTAATCATCATTTTGAATTGAGGTTATACAAGGCCAAGCAATTCCAACTTACAAACCGATGAAGTTTGGCAAACCCAGTCCATTTTCCAGAACAGCCTCTAAGCACAGTGCACCTGCCTGTGCTTCACCTGAACTCATACTTTGCCAAGTCCACTTTGTCAGTCTTTGCTGGGCTGAGAGCCAGGACTGGGATGCCTTCAAATACTAAACAAGCCTCCTTGCCTGTGGAATTCCCTGCATGCAAACTTACAGGTGTTACAACATAAACACAGGTGGTCCTTAAGTGAATCTGATCAGTGAGCCTGTATTTCCTTTTTTGTTTCTCTTCTCCAGCTTCAACATGCATGTGACCCCCTCCTTCAATGGCCAGTGTTTTTTTGTTTTTTTTTCTGATGCTTGGCTTGCTTCCGGCAAGTGGGGCTGGACTTATTATGAAGAGAAATCTAGTTCCTGTTCATATGTTACCTGGTGAATAGATCACCTTCAGCAAGGGGCACATTGAGCCAAACTAAAGGGAACATTACTTAAAGAGGCCAAGAAGGCAGATAAAAATCTTTCTCACATTCCATTTTATCAAAATAGCGGCCAACTCAACTCTTTCTACACAGAAGGCCAAGGTTAGTTAGTCTTATTTGCAGTCTCTAAGGTCTTATCCAATATCCCACATATACCTCCTTTCTAGATCATATTTTAAAACGAATTAGCAGTTATTGAGCTTATTATGTGCTGGGCACTGGGTAAGAAATTTCACAAGTTCTTTAGAGATCACTCAGCTTCAAAGACAGCTTGGTGAAGTGACTATTTTAATCCCCACTTTATAGATAAGAAAACTGACACTCAAAGAGGTTAAGTGACCATTGAAGTCCTCGCAGTGATCTATAGAGTCAAGGCTCTAGCTTCCATCTAGCTTTTCTCCCTACACACAGTTTGGGAGCAAAAAGTAATTAATATGAAGATTCATAGGCCATGTTCATTAAGCTGCCCACTTACTCTCAGCGGGTCAATTATGAGATCATTATATTTATAAACCACAGGATTATATACACAGCTTGCCATCAGATACATACACAGATTAAACTATTTTGTTTATAGTGCTTTGATTTTAGCAAAAGGAAAGACCTTTCCTGAATTCAGAACAGAATGTGAAGCATGCTCCTTGGAGGTAAGCAGGGAGAGAGCAGTGATATTAGCGAACATTTTAAAACTAGACATGTGGAGAGAACAGAGGCAGATTTAACGGCGGGTGCACCGGGCATGAGCCCTGGACCCCGACTTCTGAAGGGCCCCGCACAACCGCAACTTCACACTTTTTTGTAATGACACCAAGTTTGGTTTCATACGTGCAATTTTAGCATTAATAGTACACAATGTTTTTAATTTATTTAAAAATATGGTTAACATGCATTTTTATTTTCCCTGTCTCTTTCTTTTTTTAAGGGGCTCAATATTTTCTTCTGCACCCAGGGCCTCAACCGACCTTAATCCGCCTCTGGGAGAGAATATTTAGTGATGCAACACAAAGCTTTATTCCATTAAAATTATGGTTTGGCTTCAGTAAAAATATTACAATGGGATGACTTTGTGGTTGTTCATGAATGTATTCAGTTTCCTTCTTGAGCATATTTTATTTTTACTGTATGAAGAAATCTAAGTGCTGTTTTAACCTTCTCAAGTTCCACTTGCTTTTTTGTAGCCGTTATTTTGGGAGTTGATGCTTGCTAGGGATAAAGTAGGAGGGAGAAGTAGTTCGTTCATATTTGCATGGGTTTTTGTTGTTTAACCTCTATCGCAGTGTGCAGCTCCATGAATTTCTGTGGGAACAAATGTTTTAGGACAATGTTCGATTTACAGAGAAGACCATGTTACAGTTCTCTGAAGTTGAAGTGAGAAGGTACAAAACCCTATAAATATTTTCTTCTTCTTTATCTTCCCAGAAATTTATAAAAGTAACATATTATAAAGTAATTCAAATAAATCAGAGATATATCTCAGAAAGATGTCACCCTACCTCCTATCCCTTACTCTGCCTGTCAACTTTGCTTTCTTCCCCAGAGGTCACCATTGTTAACAGTGTGGAGGAAAACATTCCAGGCATTATTTTCCCTAGCAACTCACAAACCACACACACAGACACACACACACACATCTGTTGCAACATATCAGACATCAGTATTCATTAATAAGGCATCAACACAGTGTTGATTCATCCATATATTTTACTGTAAAGTCTAATTAAGTATCTCTCAGAGAAATCTCTGTAGTTCTGGTGATAAAACTCTGGAAAGATTGCCGAATACTTAAGGGCTGGATTATTTGGCTCATTTTTTTTTTATAACTCATTAGATGAGTTAACAGTCACAGTATCTTATATCAATTGTGGTATTTGTTTTGTCCTTATATTTTTGGTTTTAGTGATTTTCAAGCCTTCATGATTGTGCTGCTGTTGTTGATTCAGAGGAATTGAAAATATGGTTGTACATAGCATGGCTTACTGTGTTTGTTGTTATTGAGAGAAAGGTCCAAAACGTATTTCTGTCTTCTGAGTGATTTCCAACACTGTGGACCATTTCTAGAAAGTGGCGGTGATGAAACAGTCACCAGCTGAGCTCAATCAGAGTCCTCAGCGCCTCCACTCTCTAACTGTATGATCCAATTCTTTCCCATGCTCTTGCCAAAACTTTAGATCCCCTTGATTTCTCTCTCATCTCACATCCCACAGCCAATACACCTGAAAAGCCTTTTGTCTCCACTTTCCATATATAAACCTCTACTTTGACCACTCTTCCCACCGCCATTGTTGCTTCTCTAATGCAGCAACATTGGTTCTTCTTTATAACTTTGATTTTTTGTTGTTATTGAGTTTTTCTATTATTTAAATTTGTTTCATAAGAATTCCTAAATGCTTTGGAAGTATTTTTATGATGCTGACACTAAAATTCTTGTCAGATAATTCTAACATCTGATTCACCTTGTCTTGAAACCTGTTGATTGCCTCTTCTCACTCTAGTTGAGATGATTTTCTGGTTCTTGATATGATGGATGACATTTGGGTGTTCTGGACATTTTGTATATTATTTTATAAAACTCTGGATTCTGTTTACTCCTCTTTTCAGCAGGCATTCCCATTGTGAAGGTGTAGCACAAGGGCTGAGGCATATGTCTATTCAGCTTCCCTGTGTGCAGATGGGGGGCACCCATTTCACACTGCTCTGGGGTTGATGGGTGAGTAGAAGTTCAATTCTTCCAGTGGCCCTCGTGACACTTGCCAATGTAAGTGTGGCATTGGCTGAAACTGAGTTTCTCCTCCTAGAGGACCCAGCTGCCACTAGGGGAAAAGAGGAGGTAAGTTAAGTGCCAGCCAATGCCAGTTTTTCCCCATCATCTTCTTCCATCACAGGGTCCAGCTCTCTGCTTGACCCCAGTGATCCCAAGGTGGGGTGCGAGGCAGAGTGTTGATAAGCCCCAATTTCATTGCCTCATCAAATCTGTTTGCTGCCAGGTTGGAGTGAGGCTCAGTGTATTTCTGGACCCCACCGATAACACCTGAGCAGGACAATCAAAGCTTTCTGCTTTCTCGAGGCAGGTTATGTAGAATTAACCCCCCACTAAGCCATACTGACACTAACCTTGCAGGAGAATTAGAATTTTGCCCTTTAGCCAGGTGGGGGGTGAAAGAATCACTCACTGCTTGGCTCTACTGGCACCAGTGGGTTGGGAGCTAGGAGCACCACTGTGTGATGCCCCTGTGCAGGGGGGTAAACTGGAGGGGGATTAGGGAAGGTGGGAGCAGTTCCCTTCTTAGCCCACCTAAAGCTGTGGAAGTGTGAGTGACCAGAGGATTTTCTACTGGTGTTTGGTTGGGGGAGGGTAAATATTGCCAAAGAAGTTTTCTGTAGTGTTGGCCCACACTTTTTCTGGTATTTTAGCTAGAGGTAATAGGCTTTTCTGGAGATTTTAAAAAAGGGATTGTATACCTGCTAGCAGTTCTGGATTGGAGGATTTTGCAGGGCCCTGTCGGGAATACACAGGAGGAAGTGAGGAAACAGGAAACTCACCTCACATCCCAGGGTGCCTGAAGAGTCTGCTTTCTTTTCAATGTTCACAGCCCATCTGTGATTATCGGCGTTATGTGGATGATAAAAGGGATGATCTGGAAGGGAAGGGGCTAGCTAATTTATCTAGGATGGAATTAAAAGTACCAACTGTGTATTTTGAGGAGCCTAACTTTTTACATCTTATGAGATCTTAGCCATAGGCCTGGAATGTGACTACTTGTCAGTTAGGAACTTGTGATCACACCACCCTGAGTTTACTTTTGGTCACTGAGTTTCAGGCCTGCCATGTGGCCCCCTGAGCTTGTTAGGTCTATTACAAAACCCCTCTTTTGTTCAAAATATCTTTACCACTAAATAAAATGTTAACTGTTGATTTTTCATAAATGCTCTTAGGAAGTTTCTTTCTATCCCTAGTTTGTTGGGAATTTTTTTTTAGTCATGTATATTGAATATTGTCAAATATTTTCTACATCTGTTGAGGTAATTATGTTTTTTTCTTTTGGTTAATCTGCTGAAGTACTTTGATTAATATTTGAATGTTTTACTGTATTTCTGACACAAACCCCAGTTAGTTGTACATATTATAAGTTTTAGATGTGTTGGATTTAATTTGCTGAAAATTTGTTTAGAAGTTTTGCACGCATTTGTATTAGAAATATTGTTCTGTATGTTCTTATCATTTCTTTGCCAGGTTAATATCAGTGTTTTTTTAAGATATTACGTGGTTATACATTTGCTAATTTTTCTAGACCTCAGTGCCCATAAACCATATTTCTCTTTCCTGTTTCAGCAGGTCTTCTTTTAATATATTCCACCTTTCCAACAGTAATTAAAGCATCTGATAGTGAGTAATTAACTTCAAGGTCAAGAATAAATTAGTATATGTTTGAATTACAACCTTTTGATTGATAGTGGCCCCAAAATGAAGGTAATTAAATGTTACAACATTAAATTGTGATCAAGTATTAAATGATGAATATTCAAGAAGCTCATTTAAATTAAAAATACTGAAATAACACACTGAAATTTTTGTAGGAATTTTTTAAACTTCTATTTCCACATCCATTTTTTTCTTAGATTTTTCTTTCCTAGTGAAACACGTTAGCGACCACGAGGAATGCAAACATAGAATACACCTAAACTTGTTTCTTTTTATCCTCCCCCTACTGGTTTAACTTTACTAAACTATTGTGAGCCAATTATGCAAATGATGATAATTAACTTGCAGCTTTAGACAAGTGAAAGCTTTTAACAAAGGATGGTTATTAAACGTTTAATATCTCTAAGGAGGATAGAAAATGAGAAAGTAAGTCCCTATTATTAGAAGAAATATGGTTCGCCAAACAAAAGAACGCAGATCCTGATTCTTTGACCCTGGCTCTGGTACCAAAGACTTGACTGTCTCTTTCCCTTAAACTAGTTCCATGTGGCGCAATTCCCTAGACCCTTAAATGCAGCAATGCCTTAAATTTGGTATGTAAATCAGGTGATTGTTAGAAACAATTTTTATTAGAAAAATAAAAACAAGATATAAGATAATTTGATAAAACAGAACATTAATCTTGCATACATTAACTTATTTCTGGATCATTAGAAAATGTATTTTCTGTTTTTTCATGGTATTTGAGCAGAAGATGAGGTGTTATATGTGCTGTCTTTATTTAATCATCACAGTAAGTCTGAGTGGTAATGTTATTTATATCATTTTCTTTCTTTTTAATAGAAGATGAAGTTGTGTTTCCTAAAAAGGGACTTGGCCCTGAGTGGGTCTGCCTAGGGTGGCCTGTAATGTGTGTTTCTTTTTATTTATTTATTTATTTTGTATTTTTCCAAAGTCAGAAGCCAGGAGGCAGTCAGACAGACTCCTGCATATGCCTGACCAGGATCCACCCACATGCCCACCAGGGAGCAATGCTCTGCCCACCTGGGGCATCACTCCTTTGTGGCCGGATCCATTATAGCGCCTGAGGCAGAGGCCATGGAGCCATCTTCAGCACCCGGGCCAACTTTGCTCCAATGGAGCCTTGGCTGCAGGAGGGGAAGAAAGAGACAGAGAGGAAGGAGAGGGGGAGGGGTGGAGAAGCAGATGGATGCTTCTCCTGTGTGCTCTGGCTGGGAATCGAACCCTAGACTTCCACAGGCTGGGCTGATGCTCTACCGCTGTAGTGTGTGTTTCTTGACTTCATGCAGGAAAGATTTCACAACATGAGTCCAGGTGATTTTGAGAGAATGTTCATTAAAGCTGGGGACAGCAAAACAAGGAAGGGTCTAGAATAGAAGAGGAAACAGGAGAGAGCCCAGGTGGGCTGCTTTGACTCACTGAGAAGTCAGAGAAAAGGGGGCCTTGGAGACAGGTTCAGGGGGTGAGCCTGGCATGGGCTGCTGCTCGTTTGGGTGCAAGTCTCATGGGGGACCTTAGAGTTCAGAAGATGCATACTTGTGGGGGAAGAAGAAGGGAAGGAAAAGTAAAAGAGGAAGGGAAAGGTATGGGCATGTTCCCAGGAGGTAGAGCAGCACACTGGGGCCTTAGTTTTGGAGGGTTTTTAGAAGCTGGGAGTGTAGGGTAGAATCTCAATATGAATATTTATCAGCTTTTTCAGGTATGCCCTTCCAGGGTCGTGGTCTCTACTGATCGGCCAGCACCAGGAATTACTAGTTATTTCAGCTGGTATTGGCACCATCTACCTAGTTTTGCTGCTTTTTGGGGCCTGGAGCTGAAGGCCTACATTGTTATCTGTAGGGAGGAAAGGTCAGGGAGTCTAAACCACGTGACCAGTGATATGTCAGAGGAGGAAAGGTCACCCTGAGGGCCAGGTTCAAAGCCAGTTTTGCCTGTTGCTAAGCATCCGGGCTTTCTGCCCTGGTGACCTGTATCTGACTGTCAATTGCTAGGCCTGTTTGTTCAGCTATCTGTCCCAGTTTCCCCATTCCACCTGCCATGGCATTTCCCAGCTTCTTACTATCCTGCTTCAGCTGCAGCTTAGTGAGATTAAGTGACATATCCATGATCACACAGCTAATCAATAGCAGAGCATATACTAAATCCTGGGTGCACTTGAACTTACAACCCATGATCTTGTTTTGAGCTAAAGTCAGAATAGGTTAGTGTCAGTTTAGAAGAATGTTCAGTAGAGATGGAGATCAATCTGAGAACAGAGGCAGGTTCGTACAGCATGGAAGGTACTGTGGGGGCTTATCCAGAAATCTTTTGCAGCATTATCTAAAATGATAAACGTCCAACAAGGGCAGATACACAAGTGACTATAAAGTGAATGAATGCCTTTTTGCTACTTCTGTGAGTCAGCAGAGTCTGCTTAGCAGAACTTCAGAGGTGTAAGTAAAATCTCAGGGTTCTTTTTTCCACCCAATTAAAGTTTCATAAATTCTATAAACATTAAAATTTCATGAGAACCAATATTCTAATTTTTTTTTAGGAAAAAGTGGTAAAGTTAGAATGGAATTAGAATAGTCTGAAATCTTTGGGAAAGAGTAAGAGCTATCTCAAATATCTACAACTGAAAAATTCCTTTCTTGCCAAAAGTATAGCTGTTGATAGAATATTGTATTACTTAAAAAATTTATTTTATCATCCTTATTTCATTAGACAGATGGATTTCGTTACCCATTCTTTTGTAGAAAAATGGAATTGTAGATAGGATTGGTGGAATAGTTAAGAAAATTACAATTTATCTTTTATCTCTATGCATATCTTTAGTACCTAAAGCATCATATCTGCCTTTAAGTATATCTGTCAGTCACAAAGCCCTGTTTGCTATGAGGTTGAACACTGGTTCTCAGTACATACCACAGGGTAACAGACTCCGGATATCTCTCTCAGCACCTGAAGGAGTGCTTTGAAGGCTGCTATAGTTGCTACTGATAATGACTCACACTTGAAATCCCTTGGGTAGCTGGAGCCACCTCATCCATCATCTCTTGATTGGTAGAGGTACCAAATACCTGCTGCCTTGACTGCAGAAGGGAAGTAACAGCCTTGTTCAACAGGACTGGATCAGACTGATGCTGGTTGCACCAGAACTCAATTTCTTGCTTAGCCCCCTGCCTTTTCGTCTTACTTCCTCATTCCTACTGAGAGCACAGATTTAAAAAGTGACTTGTAGAAGAATCCTAGTCTCAGGATGTGTTTGTTGGGAAACCAGATCTAAAATATGCGGCAGTTTAAGTCACAGAAATTATCTCCCTTGTCTATATTTGAAAAGTGCACCTGGGTTCAATTTTGAAATATATAGATTCCTGCATTGCCAATAAGATGGCCAGTTCTGTTACTTGATTCTGTTTCTTTTGCTCTGTGCTACTCTTCTATTGAAAGAAGAATACTGGGGTTATGGATTATAAGCATTATAATGAATTCCATAAGCTGTTGAATGTGACAAGAAAATGCTCATACTATGGTATTTTCGAGGATATTACAAAGATTATGTAACATAGCAAGGTCACTCTTAATGATAATCACCTCCTTTCTTCCTGTATGCTTTAGGAATAATTTTATAATTACTATGTGTCTGTTCCAGACTTTATTGTCACCCACCCATTTCTCCTGCTGGCAGCTTCCCACTGTGTTTTATGTGCTTGTCAGTTTACCAGACTTGAAATACAGCAGATATGAAATAGAAGCGGGTCCCCTCACCCCCTTCAGATGTGGACAACATTAATTTATAACAAAACTCTTATGCCATTACTGAAAAAGAAGAAGAAAAGCAAACAGCTGGTTTGATGGAAAATCTGCCCTAATCCCTGGAGAACAAGGAGTTCAAACATGATATTAGCTGATAGAGGCTGAAAAAATAATCTTCAGACGGGTGCGTTAGTGCAGCTAGATGGGCAGGTCAGGATGCCATCTGCCAGAGAGGAGGGCACAGGGTATCTTGTGGTCACACAGTGCACTTAGAAAAGGTGACATTGAGAAGTGATAATAATCAGCTTACCATTATTTACAGTAATGAAAGAATGCTAAAAATATAGAAATGACTTGGATATATCGCATGTAAAGGGGGTTCACCTGCTTAGGATCCTTTCGAGATTATTGTTCTATCTCAGATGATATTTTCCTCAACGCCAGTAGAGGCCTCCAGACACTTCCGTAAGTAAACAAACATGCCATGCATGCACAGGGGAGATCACAACACACACTGTGTCCACTGACATGGAGAGGAATTGGGTGGGCTCCTCGGTGAAGACGATGACAGTAAGAGTGAGCTGTAATTGGAGGGGGTGCTGACATTTGTTGTATAATCTGCCCAAATGCCCATTTAAAAAAATAATCTAAAATAGAAAGAGGTTATAGTATGTGAAATTTAGATCATATTTAACTAATCACAGTGTGGGCATTTCTCTGTTAATTATTGTGTTGTCAGTAAAACAGTTCTCTCAATCCACCTAACTTGCCCAGTACTCTTGGAATAAAACATTAAAGGCCCTGGTAGTTGGTTAATGTGTTGTCCAGATACACCAAGGTTGAGGGTTAAATCTCCAGACAGGGCCCATATAAGAATCAACCAATAAATGCATAAATAAGTGCAACAACATATTGATATTTCTCTCTGTTTCTCTCTCTCTGAGATCAATAAATTTTAGAAAAATTAAAAGAACACTATCGATGGAGAGGGATGGGAACAAGGTCATTTGCAGACTCCCATCCTGGGTTATTTGGCAAGTATAACCTTTTTGTCTCAAGTTCTAAACTGAGCATAGTCCTACAGGGAAAGTTTGCTAAATAGTTACTAGCCATGAAAGCTATACAGAAAATACATATAACTAACTCATAAAGAGCCTACTAATGAGCAGTCTAAAGCACTTCTTTTATTTGCAAGTGTTTGTGCTTTTATATGTGTGGTTGCAAATAAGCGTCAAGACCTACATGGCCGCTATTGATTATAGGAGTCCCGCCCTCTAAGTTTTAATAAATAACCACTATTAGAATCACGAAGTCCTGTAAGGCCCCAGGGTGTCTGCTGCTTCTGGAGCAACTCGCCATCAGCTTCTCTGTGTCGCTGACACAATCAGCTCGGCCCCAACTTCTGTTCACTCCTTCCAGAAACTCCAGCAGCTTCTTTATCTGGTAGATCCTTCTCTGACTGTACCTTTAGAAGTATAAATACTTTCATTTTGCTGCCATGTTAATTGATTTTAGCTAATGAGGAGCATTTCTTTGGCCCTAACTTGATCAGGAAGTGTGAATGCATTTTCTCCCACAGCAGGTTTGGAATTTGCTGGGGTGTTGGGAGAGTGTTAATTAGGCATAATTCTGTCAGGTTGATGGTTTTCAAACAGCAGTCACCACACAGACTAACATGGCCAGAGTGGAAGCGGTGTGGGTCATTGGGGAGGTTTGTCAGGTGCGGTGAGTTCCCTGGAGTAGAAACCTGACAGAGGTGAGTATGTGCATGCTAAAGGAGTCTTCTTTCTTCTCACAAATGTTCATAGCTGGGATCTCCCTCTCCCCCACATCAGAACCTCTCAGGAGGCTGCAGAAATACACGTCTCTCTTCAGTTATTGTCACTCTCTCCCAGCCTTCCAGCATCCAGTTTGGTGTTTATCCTGGCCTTTCTTAACCTTAAAGCAGAAGTTACAGGTTTTGAAATTCACCGGCTCTGAGAGATTTGCTGAGAATCTTCTGAGCAGTGCGGGCCCTGGGACTTCTTTGTTCGGTGTCCTCTGCTGAAGGCCGAGCCGGGGACTGTCCACCATCTGCCGCGAGCACTGAAGCACAGGGACACAAACCACAGAGCCTGCTAGGGGATGCCTGCTAGGAGCATGTTTGTAGAGGGAGTTTATACAGCGTCTTTTGTTTATTTATGAGGCTTTTTTCCCCTAGGGAATGCATAAAAAGGAACTAGAAATAAGCAACCAGTTTGGTAGGAAAGGAGGAAAGGGGATAGGACAACATTGTGCATTTTGAGGCACAAATAAGTAAAATACTCATTTATATAATGTGAATTTTCTGTGCAAGTACCACCATTGCTCTTTAAGGTCCCCTTGTTTTCTCTTATATCTTTACACTAATTGTTTACACATGTGTCTCCCATCCTGCTTGTGACTAGTTTATAAATAAAAGGATTAAGTAAAATAATCTCTAACACCCTGCAGTTAATATGTTCTACCATTTTGATACTGCAAATCAAATCTCAAATGTTAGTCTCACTACCTAAGACCAATTAAATTGTTGAGACGTCACTGGAAGTATCTGCTGATGTGTGCTGTTCATGACTACCTTTGCGTCTTCGACTGTGATAGGGTGGAGGGAGAAAGCCCTAATAAAATGCCTGGCTCGCTGAGAGATTAGTCTTGATAGAATGGTATGGTGGAGGAGGAAAATTTCCTTCTTTTTTCCTCTTAGTTCTTTTGACTGGTCTATTTTTTAAAAATTATTTTTATTTATTTATTCATTTTAGAGAAAGCGAGAGAGAGAGAGAGAGAGAGGGAGAGAGGTGAGTGGTCTAATAATCAAACTTACATGAAACATATTAAGAGGAGAAAATAATCAAATTTAATTATGTTTGTACATATAGAATAAGGGGCAAATCAGGCAGTTAAGGCTTACACATCACGTCGAGCCAAGGAGAACGGGAAGGTTGTGGTTTGGCACTTTAAAGGAGAGGAAGGCAGTTCACATGGAAATAGAAAAGCACATGTTTGGTAAGAACTGTCTGCTTGGCTGTCTTTAATAAGGGGACATAGGAAGGACTTCAATCAAAGGAGGTTTGCTAGGTTCCCCACTGTTTATCACACACTAGTTCATATTAAACTTTAGTTATCTATGATGATAGCTCCCTTCCTGGATCATGTCCTCTATTTAAACCTTTTAGACAGGAAGGGGATCAAAGAATTTTTCTGAGTCTTTTTTTTCTTAAAAATAATCAGCTTAAAATAATCAATATCCACAAAGAGTCATATCTGGGGTGGCAAACTCTGCTTCCCCTTACTAGAAAGAATATGTTATTTAGAGATTCCATCTGTTGGTTATAAACTGGTTTATTGGTCCTTGTGAATCTTAGCTGTTTCTTTTATAAAATGCAGATAATACATATCTTCTAGCACAGTTGTTGATATCAAGTTTGTTTTTCTTTTTTATCCTAGTGTTCATTAGTGGTCCTTCTTAATTTTAAAACAGAAGTCACAGCCACTTAGCAATGGTCCAAATAAGCCCTTTTATTCTGGCTTTCTGGTGGAGGAGTCTGGAGAAAATGTGCTGAAATAGTACCTCATAAGGGGAAGGGAAAGAAGGAAGAATAGGTCATCAGCCTTGGACCTCAGGTGGCTGAAGGGAAAAATGTGTTTGGGGTCTGCCATGTCACTGCATCCTTCAGTGACACTTTTGTCCATGCCACCGGTCTTTCTGCCAAGGAGACCATCTGCTGTGTGACAAGTGGGTTGAAGGTAAAGGCTGACCCGGAGGTGAGTTCTCTCTATACATGGCCTTGTTGGCTGCCCAGGATGTGGCCCAGAAGTGCGAGTTGCTAGGCATCACTTCTCTTCACATCAAACACCAGCCACAGGAGGAAATAGGGCCAAGACCACTGGGCCAGGGGACCAGTCAGCTCTCAGCACCCTTGCTCCCTCAATAATGAAGATCAGACAGATTGAGGATGTCACCTCTAGCCCCTCTGACAGCATCTACAGAAAGAGGGGTTCACTATGGTCACCATCTATGAATAGAACTCCTCAAATTATTTTTTCTGTGAATAAATTACCTATATGTAAGCTAAAAAAAACCCAAAACACCCAATGGTTGGCAAATAGGTGCTTAATAAACATTTAGATATCTAGCATCATTTCATACATTGTCTATGTGACTACTTCCTGTAGGCGCCATTAACATATAAGCTCCATGAGAATGAGTATGTATCTCATTCTACACTGTGTCTTCAGCTCCTGGTACGTAGCAGATGCTCAATAAATACTTGTTATTCAGCTCAATGAAATGTCAGCTATATGACACCTAATATTAATAGTATTGCTATTTTTGTAGTTAAAATCCAGCATAAACAAAAATTATATAAAAACAAAAGCAGTATTTATATTTGCAGTGGAAAAAGGTTGGAAATGAATTATATAAGCTTCCATCTCAATAACACAGGAAAAGGGCAAAGCCAAGCCTAAGAAAGTAGAAGGAAATTCTAAAAATAAGATCAGACATCAATGACATAGGAAACAAATATAAAAGAGAGAAAATTAACAAACCAAATTTAATTTATTAAAAACACACAATACTATGTACAGAGATGTGTTGAAAAATTGGGCACTTGAAACTGTATAATTATGTTAACCAGTGTCACCTTAATAAAATAAAAAAAATAAAGCAAAAAGAAAAATACTAATAAAACTGACAAATTTACCCAGAGGAAAGAGAGAAAACAAAACATTACACATGTCAGAGGTTTAAAAAGTCATTGTTAATATGAATACTGAAAACATTTAAAAAGACAATATTGAAAAAACTTTAGGCATCTATCATATAGATGAAATAGAAAAATGTCATGAAAAGCATTAGTGATACAATCTAAATAATCATAAATCTTTTGAGGAGTTGAATATATTATTATGAAAATTTCCCACAAGAAAACTTCTAGGCCAAATGGCTTCCTCATAAGTGCCTATTAATATTTATAATAACAGTGAGCTTGCAAAACTCAATGGTCCAGAGTTAAAAAAAAAAAAAGAGGCATGATTCTTAACACATTTTATGACCCTAGCATAACCTTTATACCAAAATCTTACCAGGACAGTGTAGAAAAGAAAAATTAGTAAGCAAACATAGATTCAAATATTCTTTAAAAATCAGGTAAAATAATACAGCAACATAAAAATAAATTATATATGGTATATATAACTAAAATAACTATAGCTAGTGCTCAATTTATGATCACGATTGATTCCGACAGACCGGTCATAACAGATTTGGTTGTAAGTTGAGTAGGCTATATATACAGTACTGTGAAATGATGTTATAAAAATCTTTAAGTCAAAGACAAAGACAATTTCCTCTTGGTAGACATCTTGGGAGGGGTTTGATGAAAAATATCCAAGACACAAAACACAAATTGCTGTACCAAGTCTGGGATAACAGTTAAATGGTGCACGCAGAGATGGTAGTGCTGTTGGAAGCTGGTTCGCACTGTCGTACGCCCAGCTGGGCAATGATTGTGCTGCCAGACACGGAGCAGTCATAGCTAGCAATTGTGGTCATAAAGTCGAATGGTCGTAAGTTGCATAGGTCATAAGTCGATCAATACCTGTATATATATTACATATACATTATATAAAATCACCAAGAAGAAAGATTCATTATTACAGACCAAGGTTAAAATCATCCATGCCCTCATATTCCCAATTATTATGTATGAATATGAAAGCTAGACAGTGAAGAAGGTTGATAGGAAAAATATTGATTCATTTAAACTATGGATGGAGGGGAGTTTTACCGATAACCTTATACCTCCAGAAAGACAAACAAATAAGTCCTAGAGAAAATTAAGCCTGAAACATTGCTGGAGGCAAAAATGACAAAACAGAAGATGCCCTACTTTGGGCACATCATGAGAAGGCAGGGTTCTTTGAAAGCAGCAATGATATTGGGAAAAATAAAAGGAAGCAGGAAAAGAAGAAAAAATATGAGATGGATTAACTCCATAAAAGAAGCTACAAGCATGAGTCCATAGGACTCAAATAGGGATGTTGAGAACAGGACATTGTGGACATCACTCATTGGAGCTGAATCAATGATATTTTAATGCACAATATATAAATCTCCATTTTATATATATATATTTTGGGGGTAGAAAGAGAGAGAGAACAGGAAGGGAGAGAGATGAGAAGCATCAATTCATGGCTGTATCACTTTTATCTAGCTGGCAACCCTGCGGTCAAACTGGTGAGCCTGCACTTGAGCCAGTGACCTCAGGATTTTGAACTGGGACCTCAGCATTCCAGGTTGACAGTCTATCCACTGCTTCACCACCAGTCAGGCAATATATATATTATTTTTAATAGGGTTCATTCTACTTATCTAAAAGTAAGTTAACATATCAACATTCAGGTATTGATCAATATCACAACTATGTTCAGAGCAGCACTATATTTAAAGTTATATGCTATATAGCTATGAGAATAAATTTACTATAATTAAAAGCAAAACCAGAAATAAATATTACAAATACAGTATTGAGGAAAGGAAGCCAGACAAAATACTGTAAGTCAGCTAGTGGCTAAGCGTGGATGGAGGTAGCAGTGCTGGGAGGAGGAAGGAGTGAGGCTGAAAATGTTTATTTTCTTGATGTAGGTGATGGTTACTAAATGTGTTCAATACTGAAAATTCATCAAGACAATCAATTATGATTAGTGTACCTTTCTGGATAAATGTTTATACTTTAAAGAAATTTAGATGAAATACACACAAATAAATGTAATAATATAGCCTAGTACTGGACCTGCAAGCTTAACAGTTGTGTTCACGGTATGTTTCTGCAGACTCCCATTGTGACTACTATAGCGTCAAACAAACCACATTTAATACAAGGCAAGGGGAAAAAATTAAATAAATAAATGCAATAAGAACTAAGTTGCTGGCCCTGGCAGGTTGGCTTAGCAGTAGAGCGTCGGCCTGGCATGTGGAAGTCCTGGGTTCAATTCCCAGTCAGGGCACGCAAGGAGGCTTTTCCACCCTTCACCCTCTCCTTCCTTTCTGTCTCTCTCTTCTCCTCCCGCAGCCAAGGCTCCATTGGAGCAAAGTTGGCCCAGGCTCTGAGGACGGCTCCATGGCCTCCGCCTCAGGTGCTAGAATGGCTCCAATTGTTGCAGAGCAATGCCCCAGATGGGCAGAACATCGCCCCCTGGTGGGCATGCCGGGTGGATCTCGGTTGGGCGCATACGGGAGTCTGTCCGACTGCCTCCCCAATTCTCACTTCGGAAAAATACAAAAAAAAAGAACTAAGTTGCTCAGCCTGGACAGCAGGTGCTGATATAAATGTAGAAATAGATGAGTCCATAATATGCATACTCCTTTTCACCTATTTTTTTTCTCACAAGAGTTTACATTATAATCATTCTTTAGTACTACTAAATTAAAATGCATTGTCATATTTAATGACCAAAGAATATTATGGCATAAATATATTAAAATCCATTTCAAAAAAACACCCTTGCCTGAACATTTTAGGTGGTTTCCGAATTACTGCTGTTCTCAACAGTTCCTATGTGGGCTCCCTTTATAATGATGGGAGTCCTTGCTTCTGGCAATCTATCAGATGTGTTCCATTCCACCACCACTCACTGCCAGGTGCACACCACTCACCTGGCAGTGAGAAATGTCCTTCCAGGGCACCCAAGGACTCTTCTTTTCCAAACAGCATCTTCTCAGCTTGCTCTAAACTATTGTTCATAGAGTACAGTCCTGTTTAGAGATCTTAGAAGGTCTGGAACTGGGCATCATGGTACAATTGTACTAAAACTCTAATAATTATCCCAGAACTCTTCTTTTCCAAAACAGCATCTTCTCAGCTTGCTCTAAACTATTGTTCATAGAGTACAGTCCTGTTTAGAGATCTTAGAAGGTCTGGAACTGGGCATCATGGTACAATTGTACTAAAACTCTAATAATTAACATTTTGCACATTTTTAAAGCAAAAAATGAAGAGGTTTGTGTGTATTTGTGCATGTGTGTGCTTGTGTGAGCATAATTGAAATTCCTAGTAATGCCTCCACTTCTCAGGTGTTCTTAATCCAATAGAACCAAATTTTGGCTTAAAGAAAAAGGAAGAAATAAAACAAACTAGAAGAATAGTTCTGCAAACATACTGGTTCCTCATTTTTCTCCACAATACTGTGTATTTTCCTCCAAGAGAATTCACATTATACTTTGAAGTTGTAGGTAGATGCTCATAATTCATTTATCCATAGTTCAAAAGTAAGAGTGACATGTCTTTCTTGCCAACCATTTATCTAAATGAGAGTAAAACAGTGTGAGTCTGACTTCACTGCAGTGAGATTGTTCACAAAAGGAAATGGGCTCTTCTTCACATGAGATGCGCCATTTTCACTGGTGAATTCAGCTGACCCTTTGCAATAGCTAAGACAGAGACAATAAAAGAAGACAAATCTATATTGAGAGAGTTGCATAAAACAAATCTGGCCAGAGACTAAAACCCTTTAAAACTTGATTTGAGTCAAGCAAGGAGGGAAACTTCCTCCTTAAAACACATGGTAGATGGCATCTCCTTCCTTTAAAATGTTTAGGTAAGATAAGCCAATTCATAACAATATACAATGTCACTTTCCCAGGAAAATATGTCTTGGGGAATGGCTGATGCAGTTATCTTATAATAAATAAACATACAGAGGTCTTATATCCATTTCTTTCTCTTTAGTCTATAGTCATTTTACTTTATTTATAATGAATCCAACCTGCTTGAAAGTTTAAGTAAAAATACATGAAAGCAAAGTGAGTAGAGAAATGTGTCATCATGCATTTTTATTTTCCATGCCTCTGAGAAAATATTGTTATATATTTGGTACTCTAAGACCAAGGTAACTGACCAAGGTACTTCTACAATAATGTGGTGTAATTGTTTAATAAACTCTTAGAAAAGGGAATCCAGTAAAAGAACTAACTGTCTGCAGTGTACTTTGCAGATATATGACAGTCTTCAAGAGCGGATGTGATTATGATGATAATTATTTCAGTAAATTGAACCATAATTTCTCTTTATGTTATAAAATAAGGTAAAGTATATTATGTATCCTAAGTAGAAAATAATTTTTAACCATAAATAATTTATTCCAATTCTGACTCCTGTTGGAGCAGAAGCTTTGCTGTAATTTCTCTTTTTTCACTGAGGTGGATCTTTATAAATATAACTGAGAAGAGTAAGTATTCAACATGTAAGCAGCTTGAATTTTTTGTGTACTTTGTGGGAATTGTTTCACTATTTTGTAGACATGACTTTCACCATAGATTTGAATGTCTATAAAGCAACATATTTTTGTCTCTAAGAGTACTGATTATTTATAAGATCATGATGTATGGTGGGTTTGGAGTAATTTTATTTATTTCCAGAAAAACTCAATCAGAGACTCTAGTATTGAAGGCTACTACAGCATTTTTTTTATGTGTGAGGCCACCAGTTTGACTTGAAGTGGATTCACCAATTACATGTTGTATATCAAGTTTGTTTGATATCACTATGAAAATTTATTAGATCTATGCTCCTCTATTATATTTCACCCTTCTCTAATTTAGAAATTGCATATTTTTATATTCATAACTTTACTTAGTAATTATAGGAATGCTACATTTTCTGTATAGTGCCTTTATCACTCTTATTAACTGAAATTAATGCTAGAAGGAAATTAATCAGACAAATTAATATGCTTATTCATGAAACCTAGATTATAGTAAACTCTAAGATTAAGACTAATGAAATAATTACTTATTTAATCATTATTTTAAAAAATTTCTCAGATATATGACAGTAACTGTGGCAAGCAATAGAAGTAGACAAATGAATGTGTTTTTCTTGACTGCTCTTTCATGAAAGTAAGATTATTATCACTTACTGGAAGTTTGATTTCATGTTTAACATTTTCCCTGTAAAAAACAATCTCTTCTTACTAGGAAAATATAATATTTAATTTCTGAAATATATTTCTTCCTTGAAACTGCAGCTATTCTGACTCTGATTTTTCAAATTTTAAAGATGTATATGAAAGTGTTCATAAGTCAAAGCCAGAGAGATTTATTATGGGCATAATACTTTTGCTACTTTATAATAATAAATATTGTACTTTAAATATAAATATTCACTTAAAGTATTTCTTAAAACAATTAAAAAATTTAAATTTAACATGTATTAAAAAACAAAACATATTATGGGGCCATTAGTGAAAATCCATAATGTGCTCTTCATCTCAGCTAGCTTCCCAGCCCCCCAGTGACAACCATATTCAGTCAGTCTTGCTCTTAGGTCTGGTGATTGCCTTAAGGTTGGACTGTTTTCTTATTTCTCAACTTTAGACATTAGCATAAACTTAGTGATATTATGAAATAATAGCTGAAGATTCTATTCACACTACTTCCCACACCACATCTTATTCCCTCTCCATCTAAAAAAAGTCCTGAATTACTAATTTTATTAGCTACTTTTGAAAATGTACATATTATATTAAAAATATCAGTTTCTTGTTCTGTCAAATCTGGACACTATCTCTTGATTCTGCATATTGTAAAGCGAGAATTTCAGCATTATTGATACTTTACTCTGATTTCTAGCATACATGGATTGCTGGATAAAATATAAGATATTCAGTTAAATTTGAATTTTATTTATTTATTTATTTACTCACTTTTTTTTAGTGAGTGAGAAAGAGATAGAGAGAGAAGAAGGGAGAGACAGAGAGGAAGGAGGAGAGATCAGAAGCATCAACTCGTAGTTGTGGCTTCTTAGTTGTTCAGTGGTTGTTTCTCATAAGTGCCTTGATTGGGGGGCTTCCACTGAGCCAGTGACCTCTTGCTCAAGCCAGTGATGTTGGGCTTAAGCCAGTGATGTTGGACTCAAGCCAGCAACCATGAGGTCATGTCTATGATCCCACATTCAAGCCAGTGACCTCACGCTCAAACTGGGGAGCCTGCGCTAAAGCAGGATAAACCTGTGCTCAAGCCAGTGACCTCAAGATTTCAAACCTGGGTCCTCAGCCTTCCAGGTTGACATTCTATCCGCTGCACTACTGCCTAGTTAGTCATTGAATTTTAGATAGACAACTAACTTTACTATCAGTGTGTCCCAACTAGGTATGAGACATAGTTGTACAAATATGAATATAAATAAAATTATGTCTTATACATATATATATATTTATTTACTTGAAAATGGACAGCTAGATAAGTATATTTGATTATACTTGAAAAGGAGAATATTTTGGGAACTGAAAAAACAAGACAACCCAATTATTTCTATAACCCCCAAAGTTTTAGGAGTTTGGGGTATAGATACTATACTTCTAAATTGGGGTTAGGAGATGAAGCTGAAATAAGGAAGACTGGTGGAAAGTTCTACCTAAGGAACAGCTAAACTTTCAGATCACCAAGTCTTCATAGGCTAAATTCCAAGTCCCACTCCAGCTCAGGAGATGAAGTGTCTATTTTTGGCAAAGTTGATCTAGGGAGACTCTTGAGGAGAGGAAGCAAAATAAAGCATAGGGTGTGGCCTATATTGAATATAAGATAATTGAGTGAAAGTCTGTGTTCTATACTGGGAGGTTTCTGGCCCTCTTTTCTTTTTTTGCTATCAGAGTGCTGATGGCAGCACAATTTAGAGGTAGCCTAGAGAGTTTCTATCCTGAGCTCAAAAGACTGATTTAAGACAGAAGGTTTACATGAGCTTTACATAAACTATTGTTAGGATTCTCAGGTAAAATAGCATGGCCCTCACTTTAGCACTCATCAATCCACAGCGTTCAATCCACGGCCTTTTTTTCCCCTCTCCAAACAGGATTTTAGGACCTCCCTTTTAGATATACATTTCTGGCCAGGGAAACCAGACATCAGAATCCTTAATGTAGAAGGCAAAGACCAAAATAAACAAGTAGGAAAAACAGAAACAAAGCTGTTAAAGAAAAATAATTAAAAAATTTTAAAATTTATAAGTATTGTAGTCAGTAAGAAAAGGTGTTGCATTTGATATTAGAACAAAATATTGTTACAAGGGAGCATCCCTTAAGCATAAAAGAATTCTTTCAGGTTACAAACTACAAAGTTTTTATATTGAGAGAATTTATGAGGAACCCAGACAAAAATATCCATGAAAGTAACACCAACATTAGAGAAATGTATTATGAAATTTCATAACAGCAAGGATGAAGAAACTAAATACTTAAAGATCTGAGAGAAAGAGAGAGAGAGAAAGAGAGAGAGAGAGAGAGAGAGAGAGAGAGAGGAGAGAGAAAGAAGGGGATTAGAATGTGAGGAGGAAGATAATTTTAGAATAATGATAATAAGAAGTCTCAGGAAAATAGTTTCTCAGCAATGCCAAACTGGAGAAGAGAGAATGTTCTAGTAGTTACTGAAAGGTTACTTAATGAGTTTAACCATATTTAAGTATACTTTTACGTTTTGTTTGAAAATTTAAGCTAGTGTTAATTACTTATAAATAAAGCAAAGTACATGGGAAAAAATACAATTCCTAACTTCAAGAAAAATAAAATGTTTACAATTAAGAAACATAATTGTAGTATACTATATGTCTGAGCTCTTAATAAAATTTATAGTCATAATGCTATACATATTAAATATTAATTTGTGAAAAATGATAATATAATTGGGTTTGAGGAGATGGTGAAAATAGGTAAGAGGGAGAGAGAGAAAAGTGGAAGTTTGTATAACAAATTCTCTTCTTGTATTATTGGGAGGCATTAGATAATATAAAATGTAATAAAATGATGAGATACTTATATAATATTTTATTTATAAATAAGAAGTGAATACCAGAAGAAACAACTAAAAAGAGATAAAACTGACTACTTGTACTGATCAGGACTTGGGAGTACAAAGAAATGGAGCAGAAGACAACTTTTTATTTCATTACTTATAAAGATATCTGACTTTGGCTCTGATATTGAAAATGAACAAATACAATGAACAAATAGAAAAAAATAGTACATGTTAATTTCTGTATAAAAAAGGAAAGAAATTATGCCATATGATCCCAGTAAAAGAAAACATCATAATAGCTGCAAGTAAGGGAACAATGCACATTGTGTAGCTCAGAGGAAAGGTGACACACTTCTCTGAAGCAATTCACACAGTATAATTTGTAGACTAATAAACATGAAGTGAACCACGAATGTGATCAGATTCCTTCTTTGTGCTCACAGCCCTGAGGTCTTTGTAGGAAGCAGGAGTTGGGAGTGGAAAGGCAGAAACACTACCAGTCTACTTCCAGTTGTAGGAGCTGTGACACAGAGGACTCAGAGACTTGAGGCATTCTTTCTTCTTGAACTTTGTCTTTAAAAGCCTAGGAAATATATCACCCCTGAATAATAACTTTATTCTGCCCTTTGAAGCCCAAGGGAATTCTTCAGGACTCAACCGTTTGAAGTGATTATCAAGTAACACAAAAGACATGTTTATTTTTGGAGAAGTTTTGAGGTAAATGATAATAACCATAAGAAAGGAAGGGGCATGGAACTACATACTTTTTAGGCTGTTATGAAGTAAACCTTAAGATATCATGTATCTTATGTCATATAATCTTCCTCAAGGCATTGGAATTTAAATATGGTGCTGACACATATATCACAAAGAAATATAGCTCTTAGATTTCCAGAAGATATCACAGCTTTACTAAGCAGGTGCAGAGCCCAATAGAATTTAGTTTTTTTTACAGGGATAGTAGAATACCACTAGCAATGCCAAGTACAGCTACACTAATAAAATGATGGAGTTCAGATTAAGTAAGATGATGGTTTCACTGTACTTTGCTTTGCCTGGGTCATACCACATTTTGAGTGGTGTGGAATCTGGCCAAATTGGGACAAGGGTTGAGTAAAGGAACAATGACTGTGAAGAAAATCATCCAGGTAGTATGAGGATCATTTAGAAGAACCAAAGATTTCAGTATCAGTGAAGGAAGATGTATTAGAGCACATTATAGCTACTTTGCCATAATTCAGTGCTCTCATATACAAAAAGAACTGAATTTTGTTCTGGGTTGTTTCTGAGACTGGAATTAATGAAAAGATAGAAGTTATAGAAGCACTTTGAGAAAATAATTTCTAATAAGTATTGAATGGTAGAATACCATGTCTTGCAAATTACTGACCATGAATTGGAACTGTTTAAAGAGAAAACAGATAATCATTAAATAAGCACTTTGAAAGAATATTCCCACAATGGAATAGAGAGGTTGGACCAGTTGTAATTTAAAGTCTGATCTAGGTTAAATGTTCTAGGTTCTTAAATATGTCAATCTTGTTAGTCATTCTTCAAGCACTGATTTTTCAGTAAATAAATATTGGCCATCTCCTATATGTCAGGGCACAAAAAAGACACTGCCTTGTCTCTTGGAATGTTAAATTCATCAGGGAGGTTAACAATTAAGCAGATAATTGTGAAAATAATTTATTTAAAATGTAATGTGTATTGTGAAGAATTAAAGAATATTGTGGCAACTTATAACACAGGATCTAATCTAATTTAGATAGAATAAGAAAACTTCTTTAACAAAGTAGTATTTAAGCTGAGACCTAAGGGCTGAGTTAGCCCCTAGGAAAATACTCCAGGTTAAGGGTCAGGTCCAGAAAATTTCTTTGATAGGAAACTGTACATATTAAAACAAACAAAAATTCTACCTTAGCACTTAACCAATCTTACATGTATCCCTTAACACTACCCTTATTTATTGATGTGGTATTGTGTGAAGTTTGCTTCTTTTGTTTTATAGGAGATCCTCTTTGCTCACAGAATAGTTCATTGCTTTGGGTTTATACTTTGGGCCCTTTTAGTTTCATTGATTTTGTTGTTGTTGTTGGCTATGACTGCATGAGGATCCACTAGTCTATGTTTGTTGTCACTCAGATGAGTCAGGTTCTAAATTATAGCCATACAGGCAAGTGGGATTGCTCTCCTGCCCTTAACTTTAGAGTTTAAAATACTGTTGTTTAAATGGTACCTGTAAAACAAAGAAGTGAGCAAGGAATGGCTCTAAGAGTAAATAAAACCATCCTTCTTCCTGAGTGTATTTCAGAAACCCACAGAGTAAATCTATTATCTAAATTAAAGTTGGGCTCTCACAAAACTTCAAAGAGTCAGATGGTCTGAAAGGAGTAGCCAGGGCCTATGAAGTGCTTGTGAATAATTACAATCTGAGATTTATTGGTGACCACTCTTGTGTTAGTAAAAGGTTGGCTGACCAGATAAACGGGGCATTAGGGAGGACTCTTGAGCCACTCAATCTTTCTAAATTTCTGAGGAGTTTTCCAAGGGGAAAATTAGCATTCACATGCTATATAAGAAGAGCTTCACATAGACCTAATGGACTCAGCTGGCTTCATTTGACAATGTCTGATTCAATGCCTGAGAAATGTCATCAAGCTTTAGATCTTAGGGATATCCATCATGACTGCTAAGGGCTAAATGGAACATTCCTATGTCTGTTAGGTATGTTATCGAATCTACAATGTCAGCTTCAGATCAACTCAGAAGTAAAATGTACACTGGCATTTGATACAGACCTCATCGAGGACCCTGTAATCAAGAAGTGTCACCTAAAACATAATTACAAGGACATTCTTCAGTTTTCATAACATTGTGTAGTTTTCATAGTGTGAGATAATACACTCAGATTGTGTCTTTTGCTTAGTACACAGAATGTGAGGCTTCTAAGTGTGGTGAGCATACAGTAATAGGCTGAATTCCTTTTAATACCAGAGCTAAAAAAAATGTGGTCTCCAAATTACATAAATAAATATAGGTATCAAGTTGTCACACTAAAACAAAAAGCTGAGCATCTTGTGAGTGAAAGCTTTTTTCTTCAAAATCTTGACTTTAATATTTGAAAGAATTATTTGTTTGGCTGCATAAATACTACCCTAGAAAGGATAGTTTATGAGTGAAGCAAACAGGTCACTTTAGTTTATTGTGAATTATATTGATAAATAAGGTAAAACAGGAAATGTGGAGAAAAAAATTTGAAGATTTATTTATTTAAGTTCCTTATTTAAGGGTACTTTTGTCTCTGAGCAATTCAAATATAATCTATAATTGAACACATTGCAGTAACAGAACTCAAGATTGCAGAATAAAAAAGTTAAAGTAACAAATAATATTTGATCAAAACAGTAATAATTTAATCAAAGTATTTATTATATAGTATATAACTTCTGAACAAGGTATATATAAACTGTATGAAAATATTCCCACTTTCAGTCATTTATTACATATTCTAGACATGGATTTCTCAATATGTATTAATATATTATTGGAAAATAACAATTAAGCTCACATTTATTGAGGGTTTAGTATGTTCTTGGCATAACAAAAGTCCTTGTGTATATCATCTCATTTGTATTCATGACAACCCAGTGTGGTAGGTAGGATTGTGATGCCCATTTCAAATTAAGAAACTGCTTCTTAGAGAGATAAACAGTCTAAACTTATGCAGCTATTGAGTTAACGACAGAACTTGGATGAAGGCATTCTGAGTTTAGAGCCTAGATCTTAATCACAAACTATATTGCTATCTACATAGCAGCACAATTGACTGGAAAATGATAAATTTAAATGACTTGTCTTTTCTACATACTCCAAACAAAAAGTCTCAAAATTGTGTAGACATTATTTCATATTTTACTCCCCATTCATTTTAAATAATGTCACAGGTTCCTGTGTAAGTCACAGGATGTTGAGAATTCTGGAGGAAACATGTGGACTTTTATGTGACATTGATAGGTTAATTGGGACTGGGGTCTGTGATTCATTATTTTAATTATCTCTGTCTTCTAGTTGATATTAGACCTGTAGATCAGGTGGGTGGTCATTTGTAACAGATAACTAGAGAATTAAGAAGTGGAAAATCATAAGCAGACTTTTTAAAGGCACAATTAAGTAATCAAGCCTAGACATTTAGGATGGAGACTTTCCTTTTTTATTTTTATTTATTTATTTATTTTTAAGATTTTATTTATTGATTTTACAGAGAGTGAAAGAAAGGATAAGGAGCAAGATGTTTTAACTTATAGTTGCTTCACTTTAGTTGTTCATTGATTGATTGCTTGTCATATGTGCCTTGACTGGGCAAGCCTCATGTTTCAAATTGGCAACCTCAGCATTCCAGGTCAACATTCTATCCATTGTGCCACCACAGGTCAGGTGAGACTTTCCTTTCTTTAACTGTCTCTCCCCTGAAATGTTTCATTCCTCAAATTTTTAGTTTCTGAAAACATGATATAATTTATTTTCAAAGATCTGCTTGTTATGTTAGATGAGGTCAAGAGCCTTGAAAGTGAAGATGACAGCTATGTAGAGAAAGAGACAAGAGAATCTGGCAGCTGAAATTAGCTCCAGCAGAGCAAAGTTGAAATTAGAGCAATAATGTAATGTTTGGCAAAATTACATAAATTATTCAAGTTCTTCATTTTCATGGATGGGATGGAATGATTTTATAGTTTTTTTTTATTAAGTGAGAGGTAGAGAGGCAGACAGACTCCCACATGCACCCCAACCTGGGGCTACCCAGCAAGCCCCTTATAGGGCAATGATCTGCCCTTCTAGGGCCACTGCTTTGTTGCTCAGCAACTGAGCTATTTTAGTACCTGAGGCGAGGCCATGGAGCCATTCTCAGTGCCTGGGGCCAACTTGCTCTAACTGAGCCATGGCTGTGGGAAGGGAAGGAGAGAGAGAGAGAGAGAGAAAGAGAGAGAGAGAGAGAGAGAGAGAGAGAGAAGGAGGAGGGATGGAGAAACAGATGGTTGCTTCTCCTGTGTGCCCTGACTGAGAATCAAACCCAGGACATCCACACACCAGGCCAACACTCTACCACTGGGCAAACCAACCAAGGCCAGATTTTACAGTTTTTTAAAGATTTAATTAATTAATTAATTAATTAATTTTAGAGAGGAGAGAGAGAGAGAGAGAGAGAGAGAGAGAGGTGGGGAGGAGCAGAAATCATCAACTTCCATATTACCTTGACTAAGCAAGCCCAGGTTTTCGAATCCACAACCTCAGCATTCCAGGTTGATGCTTTATCCACTGCATCACCAGTCAGGCCTTAACTTTTTAATGTATTTATTTATTCAAGTGGCTTTGATTGGAAGTTTACCTATATAGGTCTAATGTTGCTGAATATTTGTATTCTTCTGCAGTTTTTGAAGTTTGATTATTCACGGACTGCATCTTCAGACTTAAATGAATGGTTGAAAGAATGAGACAAAGTTGTTGTTCCCCCGCCCCCCAGCATTCTTTTCATTGTGGTGATATGTAGTATGCTGTCCTTGGACAAGGAAACAATTTGTCTTGATTTCACCATTGTAAAATAAATTTTGATTAGGCATTATAGATTTCTCAATTTCTACAAGGAATTTAAACCTCACTTTTAAAGAAGGGATGTATGACAAAAGTATTTTAACAGTCTAGTCTTATATGAATGACTTTCCTGATTCAAACACTTGGTTCAAGCTAGGGTTATTATTTTGTTGATATTTCCTTAACATGTCAAAACTGATGGGTGTGTATCACTCACTGCAACACAGGATCCAAAGGCAAAAATAAGCATCCATATGCTCAGTTCCAGCTACTGCACATGTTAGTAGTGCTGTATCTGCCGTGTGGGGAGACTGAGAAAGTTTCTTAATCAAAATTTCTACAGATCTTTGATGTCTGCTTATTTATCATCGGCAGAACAGCAGTCTCTTCCTTGTTTGATCTCCCAGAAGCAAGAGCCTGTTTCTGTGGTTTTATAATAGAAAGAGAGGTGCCCTCACAGGGAGCCCAGCTGGATGTATCCTGCTTTCTGCCTTAGTTTCTTTCATGGCAGGAGAGCAAGAAGAAAGCACACTATGGAATTGGTAATTGTTTGTACTGCTGGCAGAGCTTCACATGGTATTTATTCTGTTACACTCACTTCCAACCAGGGATTCATTTTTTCAGCAGATGGAAGGTGGACAGCATGTAAATGTTTCAATGAAACACATTCTAATATGTTTAAATCCTGTCCCCCGGCCTCTATTCTATGACATTGATGTTTTGTAGATGTATTTTGCTGCCCTTACATTGGTGCTTAATTAGAACCATTAGTAAGAAAAGCTGAAATGATTTGTTTGGTTGGAGTTCCTACCAAAGATTTGAATAGGAGTCAGTTGACTATTAGGATGAAAAAAGTGTAGTTTAGGTATTGGCCTTGTTTCAAAAACTGTTAGATTTTAACAACCCTAGTAATGTGTTCAGTCTCTCAAAGGTTATGGGACTGATATTTCTCTACTTTTTTATGGGAAGAGAATTAGATTAATTGTTAGGATGTCACTGGGGAATCTTTGCTTGAGGGTTACTTTTGAGTTTATCCCTGGGAAAAAATGAAACTGGCAAGAACAAGGTCAGTTAAATATTATGCCTGATGACTGCTTCCAGGGCAGTTTGGTTAGCCAAACGACATGGATTCTTCATCTTTATTGTAAATTACCAAAAGGGATGTCCCCTCCCGCCATGGAAATTGTTATAACTTGTTTTTATAACATTAGCATCTGTAAGCTCTTTATGGTAAAAGAAATAACATCTTGAAAAGGAGGCTAAAAATATATAAATCTTGAGGTCCATCAAATAAAAAACACTCTCCTATACAATTGGATGGTCTCACTGTCTCTGTTACATATACTGAATGGAGGAAAAAAATTATTCTAGTAGTGAGAGAAGTTGTATGTATTAAACATTCTTCATGATTTCTGCTGATAAGAACTTTATTTTTATTCATACATATTAATTTAAAATGATATTCTTAAAAAATAAGAAATTTATTATAATCATAAAACACATGGGGCATTCAAATTAGAATAAGGATGGTATTGTTATTCACTCATTCATTCAACAAGTATTTATTGAGCACCTTGTAAGGACCAGACACAAAGTGTTTGTGAGAAAAAGTGAGCAAGATAAATACATTTCTACTTTAATAAAACTTTCAACTTCATGAACTAATACAAAACAATGGATAATTTTTACTTTAATGCTATACTTTATGTTACAAGAAGAAAAATTTTGGATAAGTTTCAGCAGGTCATGCAATCAAGATATTTTTGTGTTGGTTGTGATGTGCTCATGTTGACCCATGCACGTGCTCTGTTTCTGATTGACTAGTGAGAACATTAAACTTTTTTCAGACTGGTGACAGCCTTTGTTTAATGTTGAGCCTTGCAATAATGTTAATTTATTTATGAAAGGTTTAACTTATAGCAGTGACTTTATTTGTTTTAATAACTAAGCTCATCAGTTGCAGTATTAATGGAATTTTTTTCTTGGCCTTGTGGAATTTAGCATTTATGAGATGCTTATGATTATACAAAGGTGTATCAACCTACTCTTTTTAAATTTATTTGTCCCTTTTAAAGAAATACAGTCAGGGATTTTGCATCCATTTATTGTGGATATTCCAACTAATAAATCTGGATCTTATTAGTCAAATAGTTGATATAATTAATTTGTTTCAGGTCTCAAATAAGAGACAAAGTTCTGATAGCTTGCAGAGCATGACAGCCTTATTGTTCATTTCATTTCCAGATATTTCTACTATAAAGAGTACATGTAGTCATAACCATTAGTATATAACATATTTTCCATTCTAATGTACTTCTGTGATAATGTTTAAAAAGCATACAGATTATGCATATGTGTTCAGAGTGAGGTAAGAACATTGACAATTATATGGTGCCTGCAATTAATGTAAGCCAGAAATTTTCCATATGTTATGTTATAACAGTGAGTCTTTGATTAATTGTTAGCTCTGCTGCAGATAATTATTTCATGAAAATAAAATATCAAAGCTTATGAATGATTTAATTTTTAAGATAAATTAAAAATTAAGGTTATTCACAATAATTTTATTAATTATTATGCATTATACATTATGATATACTTCTTGAGAGGATGAGAAAGAATGAAATTGCTTAGAAACCTGAGTGTGCCTATGGGAAGGGTTTGCATATATGACTTGTATTTGCCCTGTGTGTGTATTGCCCATGCATCATACATGATTGACCTTGGTCCAAGCTGGACTGGAACACTAGTACAAGAAGATCTGTTTTTCCAATGGCCCTACAACATTTACCTCCACCGATATACTCTCATTTCATGTTGTTCTGACAAATTTATGTAAATAAGTTTTATTATTCACTATTCAGACTCAGAGAAAAATGGCTCAGAGAAAAATTCCTATTGCAATAGAAGTCATTGAATTTGTAAATGTCAAACTTTCTGTTTCTCTTTCACCATCATATTTACTGCTTGATTTAGATAGATTCCAAATTCTTTTGTTCTGGTGGTCCTGTGCCTTTATTATAAACTGCCTCAAGTCCTTTTCAGAACAGGTTACTCATTGTTTATAATAGTCAGAGTCTAGTCAAGAAAACAGAAACCACTCATTAAGTGTTTCAAAAAAAGATATTTACTATAGATAATTAATGTCATAGGTGACAGAAGAGATAAAAAGGGGAAAGAATAAACCCCCAAATTTATAGTAGCAGGAAACAGCTATCATACACAGTTTTGAAAGGACAAGATGGATGGAAGTGGTGGTTTACCAAGGCTTTCAGGCCCACCTGCATGATAGAAGCTGCAGTAATGCGTGCCACCAAATTACTGCTTGGGAAGAGAGGGGAAAATATTTTATTCCTTGATCATCTCCTCAGTCCCAGTCTACTGCCATTACCTCCTTCTGGCCACACCCTGCCTGAAGCCAACAGACAGAGACCTGGGATACAGGCTTCAGGGGTCAGTCTCCGTGTGACACAGAACAGAAGAGGATGAAGAACGGATCTGTAGAAAAACAGGCTAAAGAAGAAGATACGGTCAATCGGCAATAATCTTTTAACTAGATTCAAATTTTCCTCTAGAAAAATAAACTGAAAACAGTTAATAAAAAAATTAGCATTGTATCTCTTGATTAGCTTGTAACAATCTTAAATCTCAAATTACCCAGAGGTCTACTGTAAACTTAATTTGTCTACTCTTTAACATAGTATTTTGTTAGCTAAACATAAAACCCAGAAAACAGATTACTGAAAAAACTCATGAAAACTTTTCTTTTTCCTGAAAATGTTTATGGAAAAGTTAGAAAGATATATAGTTAAGGTGGTCTAAATTTTACTCAGAATCTGGTGGTTCTTTACAGATGGTCATTCAAACACGATAAACTTATGTTATATCTACTAAGTTCATAATTCTATAATTATTAAATATTTATTTTCAGATACATCAATCCATTGGATTTAGAGTTAGAGATACTCTGGAAAATAGAGCAGTATATATAAAATTTGTTTGGATTTGCAAAATTGTTAATACTATATAACAGAGTAGGTGTTTATGTCTAGAATTTTTAGAATTAAAAGCAAGTTAGAATAATTTTCAGAGCTTATTTAGAGGAGAAAAATACCTCTTAGTACATTAACAAGAAAAGACACATCCTATAAAATGTTTGTGATATATAGAATTTTGGTAAAATTTGAATGATTAAAATTAAAACCTGAGTGAATATCCTCAAATTTAATACAAAGCTTTAAAGACCCACACAACAGTTCTCTTCTTAGATAATTACCTTGCTTAAGAATTTAGTCCTATCCAGACAGAATCCCTAGATCTTACTTACTGAGAGAAGGCTATTCCCCATATCTTTAAAAATGGGATAAGGCATGCATACATTCTCCAAAAAGAGGAATATTTTTATTAGAATCAAGCTATTTTACTAGAATTATATTAAACCAAAGTTCTAACTACAGTTGATATATAAAAATGGTTTTATTCTCTCTCCTTCATACGTTTTTTCTATCTTCCTTTTTGCAAGCCATATTCGCTTCAGACAAATTATTATTATAATGCCTATTTTCAAGGTAGTTGACAGAAACTTTGGTATTTCTCTCTAGGATTCTTTGCAAAGAAAAGATATTTTAGACATTTAGAATTTTTCTGTCAAATACTAATTTCATGAAAGCTCATTCACTGGAGAGTATAGGAATTCTACTCTGATCAGCTTGTACTATGAAGTGACATGATATTAGTGTCTATCTCGTGTAGATAGATACTTTTGTAAAAAACTCAGAGTAGTGCTTGGCACATGGTCAATGCTGAAAAAAGTTCTTGGTGAATAGTGTAAATAAGTAAATCTCTGTTCTACTCATGCCGTATTAATTCCTATCTTTCTGTTTGGATTCCCACCTTCTTTCTATTTTTCCAATTTCTGTGATTCATTGAGAACTTATCAGACCCCACCTCTTAAGATTTCGTGACAACTCGAGACTCTACTGACTTTATGTTCTCCTACATTCCACTGAACCTGTGCACAAACACAATGTGTTTTATTTAGCCCTTACCATTGGTTCTTAACCAGGGAGGGTATTGGAATTCCCTGGAGTGATTTTCCCAAATATTTATCCCTGGGACCAATCTCTAGCAGTTTCAGATTTGTTGAGTCTTGACTGTCACCCCAAACATGCACATTTTGATTAAAGCCCCCTAGTAAAACTGCTATAAGCCCCTAATCAAGATACATTGATAAAAAATATTTCTGTGGGTATGTGAATTTTCTTTCTCAGTGAGATTATAAATTTCTTGAGTACATGGACCATGCTTTGTTTTTCTTGTGCATTTCCCCACAGTGCTGGAAACATGACCATGACTGAATAACACTCTTCTTTCTTGTTTGACTGTATGATGTCTCTGAGTAGAGCCAGGATATGCACTGTCAACAGGTTCAGAGGGACAAAGAAATCCACAGGGGGGTCATTCAACAGTTGCCACAATTATGCTGTGTAATAAGTATACACAAAACTTTAGTAGCATACAAATAAGCATTTATTGTTTATATTCTTTGAATCAGTAGGAATAGGCTAGGCATCTCTGTTGGCTTTTCCCATATTTGGAGGGTCAGTGAGTAACTGGCTCCACCCACTTAATTGTTTGCAGTTTAACAGCTCACTCATGCATCTATGAACTGACACTGTTCAGCATGACTGATGCTTCTGAGAACAGTCAATACAAGTTTCTTATGTTAAAACAGAAGACAAGAGGACAAGCCCAGATTCAGAAGTCTATTCCAAGCTTCTATTTGTGATCCATTGGCCAAGGCAAGCCATGTGTAAAAACCCATTTATGGAAGGAGGGTGATAGCAAAAACCATACATACAAGGATGTGAGAAGAGTGGGTGTTATTTTCTCAAACTACCACAGTGAGAATCTCATTATTGTCTCTTCTGCACAGAGCCTACTCCAATGCCTTACCAAAGGTCAAATATTGTTGTATATAATCCCAATCAGGATGTTTTATAAACAACTTTACTACCCCTGAGTAAACAAGCAACTAATCTTATTTAGAGAAAAAAATTGCAAGTACACAGTCACACTAATGATACTTTATTTGCAATTAAATAGAAAACTATCTTCTGTATTTCACAGACTTGATGTCACCCAGATAGTAGTCACACTTCATTAAACTAGGACATCAAATGAAGAAAACAAAGTATTTGTTGTTCAGTAAAATTATCTACTACTTGAACAAGGTTTGAGGAATTGTCAACATGATATATTTGGATTCAGGAAATTAAACCAAGAACCATGAATGGAAAGATGTTAAAAAACACCACCAATTTGCTTTGAAATGATACTGCATCTTGTCATCACTTGTGATTTGACCACTGGTTCCATCTTTATTACCTGCGGTGCTGCTTAGTGAACTGTTGCAAAGCAATTCATGCAGTGCCTTGTGGAAATTCAATTTAATATCAACAGAGAATTATTTTGGGGCTGAAAGAGAGTCTATGCTAAAAGCCACGGCTTCTAGCAAGGCCATGGCATCTCTTTGTCTAAAGAAACTTATATCTTAAAGAGCTAGGAAATTATAACATTGTACAAGCAATGATCTGTTGTGTGTGTGTGTGTGTGTGTGTGTGTGTGTGTAGTATTCATTACTAAAATAATAGCTAAATTACAATGACCGGTTTTTTAAATTAAGGTGTGATTTTTTCATATTCAATTCCTTGCTTACTCCTACAGTAGGTACTTCATTGTCTTTCAGTGAGTGAATTTGATCAGTAACATCAATATTACATATACTGTAGGAAGGGAAATTGCTTTACAGTACTACTTTGTCCTTACTTATTATGGAATTTTAGGCTAATCATTTAACTTATTAATATTCTTCCAGATGAAAGCAGACAATTTGGATAAATGAATAGCCAGGATCCTGTAACCAAATCACAGAAAAAGAATCTGAAGTAAACCCTGGGCCATAGTCATATCTTGTTCATATAGGAGAAAACTGTACAGAATCAATTCTCTCATTAAAAGTGCCCCACAATGTTTTACTTTTTTTTTTTTTAAAGAGGAAGACATTAACTTACAGGATAAAGAAAATAAAAGGTAATACAAAGGCACAGACTAAGGTGAGGACTTGTGTAATCCATATTCAGCAGAGTTCAATTTTATAACCCTGCATTGATGGAGAGTTTTTAAGTCACAGCAACGGAAATAAATAAGGCAAGTGGGACTTTGATATAATCAGAAAGTTTTTTTCTGATTTTCTAATTGCTGTAGGAGAGAAAAACCGAGAGAGGCAAAATAAACTTTTTCTCTGACAGTTGTAGACATTTCAGATTTTACACAAGTGTGATGATGATAGAACCAGAGAACAGGACCATTTTTTTTAAGAAAGTTGGGAATGACAGCATCCCACAGCATTAAGGGCCTTCTCCCTCTTGCCAGTTCCTCTCAACACAGCACCAATAGGAGTGGTCTGGCTACAAAGCAAGGATCTTACAAGATCTCCAGTGGAAAATTCTGCAGAGCTAACACTGTATGTAGCCTCTCTTGTAAGCACAAAGAAGGAAAAATTGCTTTAGAATTTGGGTAAAAGCTTTATTTCTCTTGGTACTTTATGGTAGAGCTTTGTGGCTAATGCCACTTGCTGCAAAGAAAATTTAGTGAGCACTTGGGCAAACTAAGCTGGGCCTAGGACACCATGAAATTAAGAAAAATTGGCAGGATGCTTCTACAGGAATGACAGCTGGCTCTGCACTTGTGGCCAGCCCATATTAACCTTGAGGAGAGTGAAGGTAATAATAGGAATAGAGCAAGTGGGAGAATATTAATTATTTCAAAATGTCTGCTTTTAACAGAGTTTCAATCTTGGTGCCTTGTATGTGGATAAATAGTCAATGCTTAGAAAAGCATGGTGCTATGAATGTTTAACAGCCAAATAATATCTTAATATCAAAGTTACTCATATCTACATGCATCTTTAACTTGATTTGACTGTTACAGTGGGGCAATCTAAAATTGAAGCACCATTATTTTCAGGACTTAAAAGTTTAAACATTTAAGCTGTGTGGTATTGTCTTGGGTATGATTAAGTAATGAGGACAAAGTCATTCTTGTAATGGAAAAAAGAAGAAAGCATGGAAAAATGGATAATTTGGTGCTCTCATATTGCAACAATCACCAAGATTTTCAACAAGAAAAAGGGAATACCATTTTTAAAGAGATATTCTGTATATAAAGAAAAGTGTTCTATTTGAAAAAAATTGGGGTCCTCATTTCCAATGAAAGAAAATTGTGAGTGAATGTAGGGGAATTGATGCTGGACAGAACACCTGATTATGTGACTCATGCTTTGGAATACCATTTTCCTATCATAAAACCAGCCTGAGCTCTTAGAATGTGTTGAATTAGGTTGCAGCTTTTAATTAGATAGGCCTATTCAGACTGCTTACTCTCCATGAGTCATTTCTCTATCAGGAGGATGCAATGGGCATCATTATTTCAGTTATCCTAAAGAGAATGTTTCAAAGTACAGTAGTTAGCTGTCAAAAGGGAAGGCTAATTTCTAGTTATGAGAGCATTTTCCCAATGGAAATCTTCCTTTTATTCTGTGCAGACAAATTTGCATCTGTTTCTAGCTTTAGTGAGCTCAATTTTATCCTTGGAGATCTAAGTTTTGTCCTAACTGTTCATAATTGAACAATTTTCTCAATTCCAGATAACTCTCTAGTTGTTTTTAGCTAGCCAAATTGTCTACATTACTTAAGTAATGTATATTTAAATAATTTATATCACCTTAAAACATGGCCCATATAGTAACAATGCCCATTGCAAGCATAATGGAGCCAAATAATTGGAAGAGAAGTGACATAATATGAGAATTTTAATAGATTTAAAGTTAAAAAAAATTAATGGTCAAATATTTGGACAATTATGGGCTAAATAAAAAGACTTCTTTACTTCAGGAATTATTAGGTAGGCATTAGATCATTGCCATCAGATTTCCAGATTTTTCTACCTCCCTGGTATCTTCCTGAAAAGAAGAAACATGGGGAATTTTTTTTTGTTGTTTGTTTAATCTGGGTAACTGGTAAAATCACACTTGTATTTTGTTTTCTTTGAAACCAGCATGTGACAAAATATTCCCTCTATTAAAATATTTTAAAATATCTCTGTGGGTCCTTCTGTAAAGGAGAGAAAAGACCTGGTTCTGCATGACCTTCACCATATGTTTGGCTTTAGTTGTCAAAATAAGTGGAGCACATGGGGATACGAAATCTCTATGTTCTGGCCCTTAGCCTTTATCTTTTGGATAGAAGCAATCATAGACCAATGTGCTAAGAACTTTCATTGGTCAAAGTGAGTCATATTATCACACTGCTGGGCAGATAAGATATATTTTGCACACTCTGTTAAAGATGACCACTGCCCATGTGGGGCGGCTGATGGCCTTCTTGCTTGGGAAGGGGCTTAGTTATGCTAATGTGTGTTGGGGCAGGGCTTTTGTGCAGAAAAGTTTTAAAAGGAGGAGCTGAGAGGCCATTTTGGGGAGATCACATTGTTCCAGGGGAGAGAGAGAGGCCATGTGGGGGAGAGAAGGCAGCCAAAATGGAGGCAAAGAGGTCAGAGCCTTTGATTCTAGGAAAACTCGATGATTCAGTGGCTTTGGGAACCCTGAATGGAAAGGGAAGTGTTTCTTGCTGTGTGTTTTTACTTGCTTGCCGAGTGCAGGTCTAGAATAAAGGAAAATGGACCACCAGTTTTTAGCTCAGTTGTTTCTTTACCGTCTGTCTGAATTAAATGTGAACCTGCAAGACCCAGGCAGTTGTGATGGTGGCTGAGGCTACTGGCTTTACATTTGGCGTAGTCGGCAGGATTCTAATCAGATTGGTATGGAGCCGCCACCACTGTTGAGTGTTAGGATAGAGAACTGGCTGCTGTTATGCTTCCCAATGGCTGTCCTTTTGGGGACTGTAGGCTGGCTGACTTTTACAGCCATGCATGAGGAAACCAAGAGCTCTATGGAAGAGGCTACCTGAGGCCTGCAAACCGAGCAGTGGAAGGAGCTGGAGCAAGCATGGGAGATAGAGTTGCCAACCCAGAAGTTGGAGGAAGTGCCAGAGAAGGAGGCCAACCAGGTTGGAGAGTTTCACTTGGAAATGGAGCAGCCGCTGGGGAAGGAACTATGGGTTCATGAGTCACAGATTGCCCTGGACATTGTGGAGAGCCAGCAGCAGTGAGTGGGAGGCTGGGGCTGAGGCTGGAGCCAGGGCTGCAAGGCATGCGGAAGATGGTGGCTCAAGCCCAGTGGGGGGAGCTGGCATTTCCAGCTCTTCTGAGGATGAGGTGACTCAGACTGAAGCTGCAGTCCTCAGGCTTTATAAGGTAAAAGGTGATGGTGGCAGTGGGAAGATGGACTGATGGCCCAGGACCTGGGCTTGTATTGCTGAGTGGCCACTGGAATAGTGGGGAGTGCCTGCTAAGCCACTGTTGGGTTTGCTGAGATTTTGGGACAAAGGGTAAAAATACTGGCCGCCATTGCCACATGCTTCTCTTTGGGACAGCTTAAAAGCTGCCAGGATTTCAGAAATGAGGAAAGAGGCAAGCCCCATGTGTATGAACTGATTCCTGGACTATGACTGGAGCAGACACTGGCTCCTTTGTTGGATAGACTTAAGATTTTAGACAATGTGGAACACCCTGATGGGGGGAGGGGGCAGCTCTGCTGGAGGACCTCCTGCATCGGGAAACTTTTCATCCGGTTGGAGAGAAGCTCCAAGGATATTTTGCGCTTTTTGCAAAGTGCTCAGAGACTGGTGAGTGTACCTTTGTAATTGTTAAAACTGTATGATTTGTGCTGTTGTTGTAATTTGTGTAATGTGCCTAATTTTCTGGCACAGGAATGCTGTTAGTGTGGATTGTGAATTGCAGAGTGAGCAAAGGGGTGGTTGTTGGGCAGATAAGATACATTTTGCCCACTATGTTAAAGATGGCCACTACAAAGCCCTGGCCAGTTGGCTCAGTGGTAGAGCGTCGGCCTGACGTGCAGGAGTCCGGGTTCGATTCCCGGCCAGGGCACACAGGAGAAGCACCCATCTACTTCTCCACCCCTCCCCCTCTCCTTCCTCTCTGTCTCTCTCTTCCCCTCCCACAGCCAAGGCTCCATTGGAGCAAAGTTGGCCCGGGTGCTGAGGATGGCTCTGTGGCCTCTGCCTCAGGCACTAGAGTGGCTCTGGTTGCAGTAGAGTGAAGCCCCAGATGGGCAGAGCATCGCCCCTGGTGGGCAGGCCAGGTGGATCCTGGTTGGGAGCATGTGGGAGTCTGTCAGAATTCCTCCCCGTTTCCAACTTCAGAAAAATACAAAAAAAAAAATTAAAAAAATAAAACTTATATTAAAAAAAAAGATGGCCACTGCACACATGGGGCAGCTGATTGCCTTCTTGCTTGGGAAGAGGTTTTGTTATGCTAATGTGTGTTCATAGAGGGTTTTCACACCAAAAGATTTTTTTCTTTATTAATTTTAATGGGGCTACATCAATAAATCAGGGTACATATGTTCAAAGAAAACATCTCCAGGTTATCTTGTCATTCAATTATGTTGCATACCCATCACCCAAAGTCAGATCGTCCTCCGTCACCTTCTATCTAGTTTTCTTTGTGCCCTTCCCCCTCCCCCTTCTCCTCTCATTCCCTCTCCTCCCCCCGCTAACCACCACACTCTTGTCCATGTCTCTTAGTCTCGTTTTTATGTCCCACCTACATATGGAATAATGCAGTTCTTGTTTTTTTCTAATTTACTTATTTCACTCCGTATAATGTTATCAAGATCTCACCATTTTGTTGTAAATGATCCGATGTCATCATTTCTTATGGCTAAGTAGTATTCCATAGTGTATATGTGCCACATCTTCTTTATCCAGTCATCTATTGAAGGCTTTTTGGTTGTTTCCATGGCCTGGCCACTGTGAACAATGCTGCAATAATCATGGGGCTCTATGTGTCTTTACGTATCAATGTTTCTGAGTTTTTTGGGTATATACCCAGTAGAGGGATTGCTGGGTCATAAGGTAGTTCTATTTTCAGTTTTTTGAGGAACCACCATACTTTCTTCCATAATGGTTGTACTACTTTACATTCCCACCAACAGTGAATGAGGGTTCCTTTTTCTCCACAGCCTCTCCAACATTTACTATTACCTGTCTTGTTAAAGATAGCTAATCTAACAGGTGTGAGGTGGTATCTCATTGCAGTTTTGATTTGCATTTCTCTAATAACTAATGAAGATGAGCATCTTCATATATCTGTTGGCCATTTGTATTTCCTCCTGGGAGAAGTGTCTGTTCATGTACTCTTCCCTTTTTTTATTGGATTGTTTGTTTGTTGTTGAGTTTTATGAGTTCTTTGTAAATTTTGGATATTAGGCCCTTATCTGAGCTGTTGTTTGAAAATATCATTTCCAATTTAGTTGGCTATCTGTTTATTTGGTTATCAGTTTCTCTTGCTGAGCAAAAACTTCTTAGTCTGATGTAGTCCCATTCATTAATTTTTGCCTTCACTTCCCTTGCCTTTGGAGTGAAATTCATAAAATGCTCTTTAAAACCAAGATCCATGAGTTTAGAACCTATGTCTTCTTCTATGTACTTTATTGTTTCAGGTCTTATATTTAGGTCTTTGATCCATTTTGAATTAATTTTAATACAAGGGGACAAGCTGTAGTTGAGTTTCATTCTTTTGCATGTGGCATTCCAGTTTTCCCAACACCATTTGTAAAAGAGGCTTTCTTTTCTCCATTGTGTGTTGTTGGCCCCTTTATCAAAAATTATTTGATCATATATATGTGGTTTTATTTCTGGACTTTCTATTCTGTTCCATTGGTCTGAGTGTCTAGTTTTCTGCCAATACCATGCTGTTTTGATTGTCGTGGCTCTATAATATAGTTTGAACTCAGGTATTGTAATGCACCCATCTTCATTCTTTTTCTTTAGGATTGCTTTTCTATTTGGGGTTTTTTATAGTTCCATATAAATCTGATGATTTTTGTTCCATTTCTTTAAAAAATGTCATTGGAATTTTGATGGGAAGTGCATTAAATTTGTATATTGCTTTGGGTAATATGGCCATTTTGATTATATTTATTCTTCTTATCCAAGAACAAGGAATATTCTTCCATCTCATTGTATCTTTTTCAATTTTCCTTAACAATGCTTTGTAGTTTTCATTATATAGGTCCTTTACATTCTTTGTTATGTTTATTCCTAGGTATTTAATTTTTTTTGTTGCAATCGTGAAAGGGATTATTTTTTTGAGTTCATTCTCTAATGTTTCATTGTTGGCATATAAAAGGCTATGGACTTTTGTATATTAATTTTGTATCCTGCGACCTTACTGTTTCTAGTAATGTTTTTGTAGAATCTTTGGGGTTTTTGATGCATAGGATCATATCATCTGCAAAAAGTGATACCTTACTTCTTCCTTTCCAATATTGATGCCTTTTATTTCTTTGTCTTGTCTGATTGCTCTGGCTAGAACAGCAGTTCTCAACCTGTGGGTCGCGACCCTGGCGGGGGTCGAATGACCAAAACACAGGGGTTGCCTAAAGCCATCGGAAAATACATATGTGTTATACAATACATTTTAAAATAAAACATGTATTTCCGATGGCTTTAGGCGACCCCTGTGTTTTGGTCATTCGACTCCTGCCGGGGTCGTGACCCACAGGTTGAGAACCGCTGGGCTAGAACCTGTAGCACAACATTAAATAAGAGTGGAGAGAGTGGACAACCCTGTCTTGTTCCTGATTTAAGGGGAAAAGCCTTCAGTATTATGCCATTTAATATGATGTTAGCTGATGGTTTATCATATATGGCCTTTATCATGTTGAGATATTTTCCTTCTATACCCATTTTGTTAAGTGTCTTAAACATAAAATTGTGTTGTACAATATTTTATCAAATGACTTTTCTGCATCTACTGATAAGATCATGTGGTTTTTGTTCTTTGTTTTGTTGATATGGTGTATTACATTAACCGTTTTCCATATGTTGAACCATCCTTGAGATTCTGGGATGAATCTCACTTGATCATGATTTTTTTAATATGTTGTTGTATTTGATTTGCTAGTATTTTCTTTAGTATTTTAGCATCTGTATTCATTAGAGATATTTGTCTGTAGTTTTCTTTTTCTGTGCCATCCTTGCCTGGTTTCAGTATGAGAGTTACGTTGGCCTCATAAAATGTGTTTAGAAGTACTGCTTCTTCTTTGGTGTTTGGAAGGCTTTGAGTAGAATAGGAACCAAGTCTTCTTTGAATGTTTGATAGAATACACGAGTATAACCGTCTGGGCCTGGACTTTTATTTTTGGGGAGGTTTTTAATAGTTTTTTCTATTTCTTCCCTGTTAATTGGTCTGTTTAGGCTTTCTGCTTCTTCTTGACTCAGTCTAGGAAGGTTGTATTGTTCTAGGAATTTATCCATTTCTTCTAAGTTGTTGAATTTAGTGGCATATAGTTTTTCATAGTATTCTACAATAATTCTTTGTATATCTATGATATCTGTGCTGATTTCTCCTTTTTCATTTTGGATTTTGTTTATATGAGTCCTTTCTCTTTTTTCCTTGGTGAGTCTTGCCAAGGGTTTGTCAATTTTGTTGATCTTTTCAAAGAACCAGCTCCTTGTTCTATTAATTTTTTCTATAGTTTTTTTGTTCTCTATTTCATTTATTTCTGCTCTGATTTTATTATCTCCTTTCTTCAGCTGGTTTTGGGTTGTCTTTGTTATTCTTTTTCTAGTTCCTTAAGGTGTGAAGTTAAGTGGTTCACTTTGACTCTCTCTTGTTTGTTCATATAGGCCTGAAGTGATACAAACTTCCCTCTTATCACTGCTTTTCCTGTGTACCATAGATTCTGATATGACATATTGTCATTTTCATTTGTCTGTATATATCTTTTGATCTCTGTGCTTATTTCTTCTTTGACCCATTTGTTTTTTTAAAAAGTATGTTGTTTAGTTTCCACATTTTTGTGGGTTTTTCCCCCTCATTTTTGCAGTTGAATTCTATTGTAGTTTCAAGGCTTTATGATCAGAAAATATGCTTGGTACAAGTTCTATTTTTCTGAATTTGCTGATGTTATTTTTGTGGCCCAATATGTGGTCAATTCTTGAGAATGTTCCATGTACGCTAGAGAAAAATGTATACTCTGTCACTTTGGGATGAAGTGTCCTATAGATGTCTATCATATCCATGTTCTCTAGTGTTTCATTTAAGGCCAATATATCTTTATTGATTTTCTGTTTGGATGAACAATCTAGAGCCGTCAGCAGTGTATTAAGGTCTCCAAGTATGATTGTATTTTGTCAGTTTTTGTTTTAGGGTCAATAAGTAGCTGTCTTATATATTTTGATGCTCCTTGGTTTGGTGCATATATATTAAGAATTGTTATATCTTCTTGATTCAGCGTCCCCTTAATCATTATGAAATGGCCATTTTTGTCTCTGGGTACTTTTGCTGTCTTGTAGTCAGCATTATCACATATGAGTATTGCTAAGCCTGCTTTTTTTTAATGTTATTTGCTTGGAGTATTGTTTTCCAGCCTTTCACTTTGAATTTGTTTTTATCCTTGTTTTTTAGATGAGTTTCTTGTAGGCAGCATACAGTTGGATTTTTTTAAATCCATTCTGCTACTCTGTGTCTTTTTATTGGTGGGTTTAATTTGTTTACATTTAGTGCAATTATTGACACTTGTGGGTTCCCTATTGCCATTTTATACATTTCCTTTTGTTAGTTTTGTATCTTGTTTGATTCTTCTCTTTTGTTTTTCTATCCTTTGTTTTTGTTTGGTTATATTCCATACTTCTTTCCTCTGTTGCTACCTTTTTTAAGTCATGTGTTTCTGTGGTGGCTTTTTAAGTGTGGTTACCATTAAGTAATGAAAAGGGTTTCTATCATGTTCATTGTAGTACACAATCTTATGAGTACTTCTGCACTCCATCGTCCTTTGCTACTGTTAATCTCCACACTCTCCCCTTTTAATTTTTTTATTTTTGTTGTCACAGTTTAAATTTGGTTTTATTGTGTTCTTGGTGGAGCTTTTACTTGTGGTTTTGTTTTGTTTTGTTCTTTGGACCTGGTTGGAAACCCCCCTTTAGTAATTCCTGGAGTTGGGGTTTTCTGATGATAAATTCCTTCATCTTTTCTGTATCTGTGAATGTTTCTATTTCTCCTTTGTATTTGAAGGATAGTTTTGATGGGTATAGTATTCTTGGCTGAAAGTTCCTCTTTTAGGACTTTAAATATCGGGGTCCACTATCTTCTATCTTATAGAGTTTCTGCTGAGAAATCCGATGATAATCTAATAGGCCTTTCTTTATATGTTGTATTCTTCTTTTCCCTGGTTACCTTGAGAATATTTTCTTTGTTGTTGGTTTGTGCCAATTTCATTATGATGTGCCTTGGAGTAGGTTTATTGGGGTTAAGAAAACTCAGTGTTCTGTTTGCTTCTTGAATTTGAGGCCTTAATTCTTTCCACAGGCTTGGAAAGTTCTTATCTATCATTTGTTTGAATATGTTCTCCATTCCATTTTCTGTCTCTTTTCCCTCTGATATACCTATTATTCTTATGTTATTGTTTTTGATGGATTCAGATAGTTCCTGTAGGGCTTTCTCATTTTTTTTTAATTTTCGAGTCTCTGTCTTCTTCTCTCTGTTGTGCCTCAAGTTGCTTGTCTTCTATTTCACTAATCCTACCTTCTATCTTGCCTGTTCTATTAGCTAAGCTTGTTACCTCGTTTTTTAGTTCATGAATTGAGTATTTCATCTCTGTTTGAATTGTTTTTATAGTTTCAATTTTCTTGGTAATATATTCTTTGTGTTCATTGAGTTGTTTTCTGGGCTCCCTAAATTGCCTTTCTGTGTTTCTTGTATATCTCTGAGTATTTTAGGTTTTCTATTTTAAATTCTCTGTCATTTAGCTCCAAGGTTTCCAATATATTAATATTTTCTCCATAGATTTTTTTTTATGGTTGTAACATAGTTTATTTTTTTAACCTATGGCAGAACATTTTGGTTGTTTCTAAATTTTGCCAATTATAAAAAAAGCTTCTATAAACATCCATGTACAGGATTTTGTGTGGGCATGTTTTAAACTTTTTTTACATAGATACCAAGTAGTATGATTGCTGGATCATATACTATGAATGTATTTAGTTTTATAAGAAATCATCAAACTCTCTTCCAAATTGGCTGTACCACTTTTCATCCCCAATAGCAATGAAAGAGAATTCCTGATGCTCTATGTTCATGTTCTGAAGATATCAATTTCCTTGTGTTTTCTGTGTTTCCTGTGTTTTCTTGTATCTCTCTGAGTATTTTTAAGATTTCTATTATAGAAATCTGAGTATTTAAATCTCTGAGTATTTTTAAGATTTCTATTTTAAATTTTCTGTCATTTAGCTCCAAGGCTTCCAATATGTTAAGTCTTTTCTCCATACATTTTTCCACATCTATTTGTGTTACCTCTCTTTCTTTTGTATCCATAATATTTGATTTCCTCTTTCTTATCGGCATCTGAGGGTGGTCTTATTGATAGCACTAATTAGAATTAATAAAGAGTAAAAAGTAAAAAAAAAAAAAAAAAAGGTAAAACACCCCACAAAAAAAAAACAGTAATAATTTATTATTTCCCCCATTTTTTCTCTCTTCTCTTTCCCTCCTCTCCCCTCCTCAGGGAAATATCGTGCCTATAATGGAGGGCCTGATTTGGGGTGAAGAGTTCAAGGGGCAAAAAAAAGGAAGTAGGGGCCTACTAAATGCAAAAAAAAAAAAAAAAAAAAAAAGGAAGAAAATCTTAGACAAGCATAAGATGATTTGCTTGTAAGTGATAGTCAACTAAGAGATATAATGAGAGGGATAAGAGGGAACCAGAAAAAAGGACCAAAAAAGAATAATAAAGAAGAAAAAATAAAAATAATAAGTAAAAATCTGTTGTATTAAGTGGAGCGAAGACTAAATACAATGGAGACCTTGGGGTTGGGAGGACCCAAAATGCCACAAAAATAAACAAACAAGAAAAAATAAAAAAAAATAAAAACAAAATCAAAAAAGAGAAATAAAGCCAAAAAAAAGCCTTGAGTCCCAAATTAACTTATTTGTTCGTGATTGAGGATTATATGGGATGAAAGTAAAATGAGAAAAGAAAAAACGAATAGAAAGGAAAAAATAAGAAAAAGAGAACAACAAAGGAAGAAATAAAATAGGAAGAGAAAAAAACAAAATAAAGCAAGACAAAAAAAAAAAAACAAAAGAGGAGAGAGTGAGAGTTAAGTCTTTTGGAGTATAACCTTAAAGGAGGGTGAGGATGAAGAAGAAAAATAAAATGCAACACTCATGGGTAGTGTAGTTCAAGAAAGGGGAAGCATGAGATGGGCAGAGAATAGAAGGACCGAGGTGGAGGATATAAAGGCAAAAAGATAGAAGAAACAAACAACAACAACAACAAAAAAAAATTAGTGGATCAAGTTGTAAAGTCTGTGGGTTTTTCTTGATTTTGAGAGGTTAACTTCTTCCTTTTTCTTTTCTCTCCCTCTTCCTGGTCGGTGACTCTGTACCCCAGGCTCTGCCCCTGTGTCACTCTTAGGTAGGGATTTGCAGTTGATGGGATTCTATGGCAATGTCATATAATTGGCTTTAGTCTTGCTGGAAGTAAAGGCTTGTTGGCATTTGCAGGGTCCAACGATGAGAGAGTTGCTTTCCTGGATTCTCTCTCCTAGTCCCCCCTTTCTGAATTAGCAGCCTGGTGATCCAGCTATAAGGCTGCAACTGCTTCTGCCTGGGGAGTAAGAGGCTCAAAGAGCTGGGAAATCCCCACTCTATCCCCACTCAGTGCAAGGCTTTGGGAAAGGCTCTGACAGTCAGGGCCTCCAGTGTAATCAGGCGGGGGTGGGAGTCAATTGTTGTCAAGGTGACTGTTCAGCGCCTATCATTTAGTTGGACCTCTCAACCCAGGCTTTCCACACTTTGTAGCCTGTTTTTGCAGGGAAGAAGAGGCACTAGTCTCTGCTTACGACTAGTGTAGTATAGACCTTATTATCTGCCAAGTCCTTCTTGTTAGCATTTATCCCTGAATATGGAGGCTCTATCAATCAGAAGTTGCCCCCGCCCCTTTAGCGAGAGGCACTAAAAAATATCACGCCTCTTGTCTTGGATCGCTGAACTGAGAGAGATCTTATCAAATAGAACTGAGGGTGCGCAGATTTCATGGGTTAAGCTAATTTCAGTGATTGGGTCGCAGCTGTGTTTCCGAAGGTATTTTAGGCTGCCTGCGCACGCCCCTCCCCCAACGCTTGATTGTTAGCTTGAATGGCTGGGTGAGGTGCCCCGCCCACGGAGAGAATCTCCCAAGTCTCTCCCGCTCGCCCCGCCGCTGGCGGCTGGACCGCACCAGGAGCAGGATAATGGAGCCCCCTGGGTGTGAGGACCAGCAGGGTGCCCTGGGCGCGTGGAATGCCCAAGGCATGCGCGCAAATGGGGCGCTCCGGGCACCGGTGGCCGGCGACCCCCACTCTCAGTGTGCGGGCCGCTGGGAACGTCAGCAGTGCTCAACCGGACCGGGCGCGCGCGCAGCTGCTCACGGCGGCTCGCGGCGGCGGCTCGCGGGGGCTCGCGGTTCCCAAGTATATGGGCTGACTCACCACAGGCGCACTTCCTTGCGGTTTGAAAGAACCTCCCTGTGGTAGATTCCTCCACACCCTTGTCTCTCAGATTCAAGTGATAACAGTACTTTCGCTATCAGTTTGTGTGGAACTCCGGAATGCTCCGAGGATAAATTTTTCTGTTTCTAGTTGATAAATTTGTTGTGATTTAGGGGAGAGCTGTCGGACGCGCTGCTCACGGCGCCATTTCCGTGACGTCACTCCTACCCGAGCTTTTTTTTCATGTCCATTTGCGTGAAATATTTTTTTCCATCCTTTTATCTTCAGTCTGTGTACATCTTTTGATATAAGGTGTGTCTCTTGTAGACAGCATATGTATGGGTCCTGTTTTCTTATCCACGCAGCTACCCTATGTCTCTTGATCGAATCATTTAATCCATTAACATTTAAGGTTATTACTGATATGTAATTGTTTATTGCCATTTTTTTTCTTTAAAACTGTTTTTCTCTTTTGCTATATTCTTTTTTTCCTTTGATCTGTTTACAACAGGTCCCTTAGCTTTTCTTGCAGCCTTGGTTTGGTTGCAGTGAAATCCTTGAGGTTTTTTTTTGTCTGTAAAGCTTTTTATTTCTCCTTCAATTTTAAATGATAGCCTTGCTGGATAAAGTAGTCTTGGTTGTAGGTTCTTGTTCTGCATTACTTTGAATATTTCTTGCCATTCCCTTCTGGCCTCAAGTGTTTCTGTTGAGAAGTCAGAAGTCATCCTTAGGGGGGCTCCTTTGTAGGTGATAGTCTTTTTTTCTCTAGCAGCTTTTAATAATTTCTCTTTATCATTTAGCTTTGGTATTTTAATTATGATGTGTCTTGGTGTTGGTTTCTTTGGGTTTCTTTTTAATGGAGTTCTCTGTGCTTCCTGAACATGTGAAACGTTTTCCTGCCTTAATTGGGGGAAGTTTTCTGCTATAATATGTTTGAACAAAGTTTCTATCCCTTGTTCTTTCTCTTCTTCTTCAGGAACCCCTATTATGCGGATGTTATTTCTCTTCATGTTGTCACAGAGCTCTCTTAGAGTTTCCTCAGACTTTTTGAGTCTCTTTTCTTTTTTCTGCTCTGCTTCCATGCCTTTATTTATTGTGTTCTTTAACTCACTGATTCGATTCTCTGCTTCATCCATCCTGCTTTTAATTCCTTCCATTGTATTCTTTATTTCAGATATTGTATTTGTCATTTCTGACTGATTCTTTTTTATTATTTCAATGTCCTTTTTTATATTTGTTATCTCTTTATTTAGGTTTTTGTAATGGCCATCTATGGTGGTTCTAATATCTTTGAGCATCCTAGCAATCGTTATTTTAAACTCTGCATCTGGTAATTTTGTTATATCTGATTCAATTAGGTCCTTTTCTGGGGATTTCTCTTGGTTTATTTGTGTTGTATATCTCTGCCTCCGCATTTTCTCTTCGTGGGAGTGGCTGTGATCACGTGCTCGGGTGCACAAGGATTGGTGGCCTTGGCCTTTGCCCCGCCCCCATGTGTGATGTTATGCTCGGTCCTGAGGGCACTGGCGAGCAACTTTGCTCAGCTGCAGGTCTCCGCCTGTTTCCGAGCTTTCGCCCTGCCTTTGCAGGATGATCCCACTCAAGGAACAGCTGCTAGCCTTGGCTCTACCACCAGGCAGGGCTGCATGCCCAAGCTCAGCTTCGTAGCAGAACTCCGCCTCTTCTTGGCTTTTGGCTCCACCCCCGCAGGAGGAGCCGGCTACCAAGTCAGACCACAAGCCTGGGTTGCATGGGTGGGGCAGGGATGTGCTCCTCTGCCCTTCCTCCACAGCTGGTTTCTACTCTTTCCGGGTTTCCCGCCCTTCTCCCGGAGGCTGGATTACGGGCTGCCAGCAGCTGAGCTTGGTGGCTTTTGTACGCCCCCTTCTCCCTAGCCAAGATTGAGCAAGATTGAGCTCACACCTGAGCCCAGTGGTGGCCAGCCGGCTTCCGCGCTTTTGTCTCCCGCTGCCGCCCACCCTCCGGCGAGCCCTTAGCCGCGTGGGTGGGGGCGTTGCAGCTCGGACCCTAAGACTCACTACTGTAGACCCGAAAGCTCCCTCCTTCTATGAGACTCTGCTCTGAATGCCACGGGGGAGCTTGTTTGGCTGCTCTCCTGCTTCCCTTTGCTGGTATTTATGTTTCCGGAGGAAATATTCACTTTAGCTTTGGGGAGTTACTCGTCCCAGGGGTTAGGGTGGCTATCTCCCAAAATGTTTCTTCCTATGACTCCTAGATTGCACTCTCTTCCTGTTACTGTGGTTCTCTCCCCTCTTCCTCCGTCCCCAGGAGCACCGGATGAGTGTTTGTGAGTGAGATGTTCTGCATGGTCCCTTTAAGAAGGATCCTGGGTCTGAGTAATCAGACTCTCTCACAAACAGTATCCTGACTTGTTTCCAGCTAAATACTATCCTTATGCTTTTTCTGGGCTCTGGGGCTGCAGGCTGGGGCTTTGTTCCTGGGGCTCAGGACCCTTTCCCCTCTGCTAAACTCACTTCCCGCCACGCAAGTCTCCCTGCTGCCGTTTGCTCCGAGTAGCTGGGCAGCCCTCTCCGCGTTTCCGCTTTTCCTACCGGTCTCTGTGTGGCTTCTTCAGTGTTCCTTGGTTGAAGAGTCCTTTTAGTTTAGTCCAAAGTTGGTTTTTCCAGCTGATAGTTCATAAAATTAGTTTGTAATCCACTTTGGTTCTGGGAGGTAGATGCTGGTACATCCGCTTACTCCAGCGCCATCTTGTCTCTCCCATAGATTTTTCTTTATCTATCTGTGCTACATCTGTTTTTTGTATCCATGATATTCTATTTCATTTTTCTTTATGGCATCTGAGGGTGGTTTTGTTGATAGTACTAATGAGAATTAATAAAAAATAAAAAGTAAAAAAAAATTATTAATACTCTTTTTTTTTTCTCTCTTCTCCTCTCCACCTCCTTGAGAAAAAATGGTGATGAACTGTGAATTATATTGTGCTAAATAGAACAAAAACTACCTATAATGAAGGGCCTGAGTTGGCGAGAAGTGATAAAGGAGCAAAAAAGGAGGTATGGCCCCACAAAATGCAAAAAAGAAAAAAATTTGGGTCAAGAATAAAATGATTTGCTTGTATGATGGTTGACTAAGAGATATAATGAGAGGGATAAGAGGGAAACAGGAAAAAGGGAAAAAATTTAAAAATTACTATTGTATTAAGTGGAGTAAAAACTAGATAAAATGGACAGCCAGGTTTGGGAGCACTGCTAATGAGTTAAAAACAAAGTATAAAGCACCCAAAGTGCCACAAAGAAAAATTTTAGTTCCAAATAAAATAATTTGTTCATTGTTGAGGATTGAATGAGAAGAAAAGTAAAGGAGAAAATAAGAAACTAATATAGAGGGAGGAAAAAAAGAAAGAGGAAAAAACAAAAAGAAGAAAAAAGAACAAAGAAAGAGAGAGAGTTAAGGATTTTGGAGTGCAACCCTCATAGAGACAAAGGAAGAAGAAAGGAAAGAAAATGGGAACTGTAACACTATGGGTAGTGTAGTTCAAGAAGAGGAAAGAATATGATGGGCAGAGAATAAAACGATCAAAGTAGAAGAAGAAAATAATCAAGATAAGAAGATGAAACAAACAAACAAAATAAAATGGAAAAGGTTATAAAGTCTGTGGATTTTTCTTGATTTTGAGAGGTTATCTTCTTGCTTTTTCTTTCCTCTCCCTCTTTTTGGTTGGTGGCTCTGTACCCCAGGCTCTGCCCCTGTGGCACGCTTAGGTAGAGGTTTGCAGTTGATAAGTCTCTATGGTGATGTCATATATTAGGCTTCAGTTTCATTGGCAGTCGAGGCTCATTAGCATTTGCAGGCTCCGACAATGAAAGAGTTTATTTTCCCGGAGCCTCTCTCCTAGTCTTTCCTTCCTGAATTAGCAGCCTGATGATCTAGCTATGGGGTTGCTACTGCCTCTGCCTGGAGAGTAAGAGGCTCAAAGAGCTGGCAAATCCCCACTCTATCCCCACTCAGCACAGGGCTCTGGGTAAGGCTCTGTCAGTCAGAGCTGCTAGCATAATCAGGCAGGGCTGGGAGCCAGTTCCTGCCTTTCTATGCACCTTGAGGTGTGTCCAGTATGCCTCAGCACTCTGTGGGACCACTTTCCCTAGGATTTTTGCACTTTGTAACCTGTTTTGGCTGGGTAGAAGATGCCCTAGTCACTGTTTGCAAAACAGGAAGTCTTACAAGCTGCCAAATTCCCCTTTTTAACATATAGCCCTGAGTATGAAAGCTCTGCCAATCAGAAGTTGCCCCCACCCTACATGCATAGCAAAAAGCACTAAAAAATATCAAGCCTCTTTTTTTATATCGCTGAACTGAGAGAGATCTTGTCAGTTAGAGTCGCATAGGTCAGTTTGGAGGTGAGCAGACTGTGGCTTAAGCTAATCCTTCACGAGTCTGTTAGCTTGTATGGCTGGGTGAAGCATTCCACCCACCTGGAGAAGTTCGGATGTAGGGAAGTTCGCTTTCGTGCACTCCCCGTGTGCCGCTGTTCAGTGTGCAGGAATAACACCAAGACTCTGGCCACAGGCTACGCAAAGGCCTCTGACTCTGCCCCTCTGTCCGGGAACACTGGCGCCCACTCCCGGGGTGCTAGGAGGAACCTCTTGCACACTATCTGCACTCACAGACCAGGATATTGGGGCTAATGGCTGTTGCCACTCGCCCATCTTCGTCTGGGTTTGGATCAGGAGTTAGCTCACATTGGCTGGGTCACCACAAGCTCAGTCTTTCCTCAGCTTAGACGTCTGTGCCACAGCCTGGCTTGGACGTCTGTGCTGCAGCCTGGCTCTATTCACCCCCTTTGCCCGCCTTAGCTCCTATTCTCTCAGTTCCAAGTGAAAGTAGCCCTCGCTTAGGTTAGTGAGGAAGGCAGAGTGTTCCTTTATCCGTCTTATTTCCTTCATGGTTGATTATATATTTAGTCAATTTTTCGCTCAATCATACCTTTGTGTTCAGTGTGGGACTTCTAGATGCTCCAAGGATAGATTTTTCTGTCTCTGGTTGAAGAACTTGTTGAAATTTTGGGGAGATTTATTGGTATCGCTCCTCCGGCAACATTTCTCTGACGTCACTCTGCACCAAAACATTTTAGGAGGAGCCAGGAGGCAATTTTGAGGAGATCACATTGTTCCTGGGTAGAGAGAGGAGGAGGGAAAAGAGGTGAATAAGACTAGTGAGGCTATTAGGCCTTTGAAAACTGGAAAGATTCCCCTGGTTGTGGAACCGTAGGAACTTGTGAGTGGGTTTTGGTGCCCCGTGCATTTGTTTTTTACTTGTTGGTCTAGAATGAGTCTAGAATAAAGAAAAATGGCTCACTGTTTTTGGCTCCACTGTTTCTTTACTATCTGTCTGAATTAAATGTGAACCTACACAGGTCAGGCAGCTGTGGTGGTGGCCACAACTACTGGCCTTACACACACTCAATTTCTAAACTATGAGAAATTGTACCCCTCCAATGTTCCTGGAGCAGGAGGAGAACTAGAAACACTAGACAGTATTATTAATATCGACAAGAGCACTCTGTATAAGATAGTATTTCCAACTCCATTTTCCAGTATTCTCTGTTATCACATATTTTCTCCCTTGCACTTCATAATACTATGTTATACTATACATAATATATTAAGAAACATAATATGATAGGTGCAATTTTTTAAATTTAGTTTATTGTGTTCACATAGATTCTAGTGTTGCCCTGATTGCATCCCCCCTCCCACATATTCCCCTCAACATAGCCCTTACCCACCTCCCAAGAGCTCTCTTCCCCCTTCCCTTAAGTTTAATTCCGTTCCTCAGTTCACATTGTTCCTTGGATTCCTCAAATGAGTGAAGTCATATATTTTTCTTTCTCTGCCTGCTTATTTCACTGAAAATAATAGTTTCCAGGTCCCTCCATGTTGTTGCAAAAGGTAATATTTCCTTCTTTTTCATGGCCCCATAGTATTCCATTGTATATATGTACACTGCTTTTTAATCCACTTGTCCATTGACAGACACTTGGGCTGTTTCCAGATCTTCGCTATTGTGAACAATGCTGCCATAAACATGGGGGAGCATTTTTTTTTTTTTTTTGAATCAGTGATATGGTGTTCTTGAGATATATTCCTAAAAGTGGGATGGCTGGGTCAAAGGCAGTTCCAATTTTAATTTTTTGAGGACTCTCCATATAATTTTCCACAGTGGCTGCACCAGTCTGCATTCCCACCAGCAGTGCAGCACCTATTGTGTGTTGTATTGTTAAATGAGCGCCATTCTCACTGGTGTGAGGTGGTATCTAATTGTGGTTTTAATTTGCATTTCTCACCTGACCTGTGGTGGCGCAGTGGATAAAGTGTCGACCTGGAATGCTGAGGTCACCAGTTCAAAACCCCAGGCTTGCCTGGTTAAGGTACATATGGGAGTTGATGCTTCCTGTTTCTTCCCCCTTCTCTCTCTCCTCTCTCTCTAAAAATGAATAATTTGCATTCCTAATGATTAGTGATGTTGAACATAATCTCATCTGTCTATTGGCCATCTGTATGTTCTCTTTAGAGAAGTGTCTATTCATTTATTTTGCCCATTTTTTCATTGAATTTTTTGTCTTCCTGGTGTTGAGTTTTACAAGTTCTTTATAAATTTTGGTTATTAACCTCTTGTCAGATGTATTGTCAAATATGTTCTCCCATTTTGCAGTTTGTCTTTTAATTCTGTTCATATTGTCTTTAGCTGTAGAAAAGCGTTTTAGTTTGATATAATATCATTTGTTTACCCTGTCTTTATTTCACTTGCCCGTGGAGATAAATTGGCAAATATATTGCTGCGAGAATTGTCGGAGAGCTTACTGCCTATGTTTTCTTCTAAGATGCTTATGGTTTTATGACTTACATTTAAATCTTTTATCCATTTTGAGTTTATTTTTGTGTATGGTGTAAGTTGGTGGTCTAGTTTCATTTCTTTGCAGGTGGCTGTCCAATTTTCCCAACACCATTCGTTAAAGAGACTGTCTTTACTCCATTGCATGCTCTTATCTCCTTTGTCAAATATCAATTGTCCATAAAGGTGTAGGTTTATTTCTGGGTTCTCTGTTCTGTTCCATTGATCTATATGCCTGTTCTTATGCCAGTACCAAGCTGTTTTGGGTACAATGGCCTCGTAGTATAACTTGATATCAGGAAGTGTGATACCTCCCATTTTATTATTCTTTTTAAGATTGCTGAGGGTATTCATGTTCTTTTTTGGTTCCATATAAATTTTTGGAATATGTGTTCTATATCTTTGAAGTATGTCATTGGTATTTTAATTGGTATTGCATTTAATTTATAAATTGCTTTGGGTCATATAGACATTTTAATGATGTTTATTCTTTCTAACCATGAGCATGGTATATGCTTCTACTTGTTTGTATATTCCTTGATTTCTCTTATCAATGTTTTATAAGTTTCCAAGTACAAGTCTTTTTTTTTTTTTTTTTTCTGAAGCTGGAAACAGGGAGAGACAGTCAGACAGACTCCTGCATGCGCCCGACCGGAATCCACCCGGCACGCCCACCAGGGGCGACGCTCTGCCCACCAGGGGGCGATGCTCTGCCCATCCTGGGTGTCGCCATGTTGCGACCAGAGCCACTCTAGCGCCTGAGGCAGAGGCCACAGAGCCATCCCCAGCGCCCGGGCCATCTTTGCTCCAATGGAGCCTTGGCTGTGGGAGGGGAAGAGAGAGACAGAGAGGAAAGCGCGGCAGAGGGGTGGAGAAGCAAATGGGCGCTTCTCCTGTGTGCCCTGGCTGGGAATCGAACCCAGGTCCTTTGCACGCTAGGCCGATGCTCTACCCCAAGTACAAGTCTTTAACCTCCTTAGTTAAATTTACTTCTAGGTATTTTATTTATTTGTTGCAATAGTGAAAAGGATTGTTTCCTTAATTTCTCTTTCTGACAGTTCATTGTTGGTGTATAAGAATGTCTTTCATTTTTGTATATTAATTTTATACCTTGCTACCTTGCCAGATTCATTCATCAGGTCTAGTAGTTTTTTGACTGAGACTTGCAGGGGTCCCCAAACATTTTACACAAGGGGTCAGTTCACTGTCCCTCACACCGTTGGAGGGCCACCACATAGAGTGCTCCTCTCACTGACCACAAATGAAAGAGGTGCCCCTTCCAGAAGTGTGGCAGGGGGCCAGATAAATGGCCTCAGGGGGCCACATGCAGCCCACAGGCCGTAGTTTGGGGATGCCTGCTTAGGTTTTTCTATATACAGTATCATATCATCTGAAAATAATGATAGTTTTACTTTTTCTTTGCCAATTTGGATGCCTTTTATTTCTTCTTCTTGTCTAATTGCTGTATCTAGGACTTGTAGTATTATTTTGAATAAAAGTGGTGAAAGGGGGCACCCCATTCTTGTTCCTGATCTTAGGGGGATTGCTTTTAATTTTTGCCCATTAATTATGATGTTGGGTGTGGATTTTTCATAGATAGCCTTTATCATGTTGAGGTATGTTCCCTGTATTCCCACTTTGCTGACAGTTTTGATCATGAATGGGTGCTGGATTTTATCAAATTTTTTTTTCTGCATCTATTGAAATTATCATGTGATTTTTCTCCTTCCTTTTGTTTATGTGGTGAATCACATTGATTGATTTACAAATGTTGTACCATCCTTCCCTCCCCAGAATAAATCCCATTCGATTCTGATGTCTGATTTTTTTCATGTATTGCAGGATCCAGTTTGCTAATATTTTGTTGAAGATTTTAGCATCTAAATTAATCAGGAAAATTGGCCTATAATTTTCTTTTTCTGTGTTATCTTTGCCTGATTGTGGAATCAGAATTATGCTTGCCTCATAAAAGGAGATTGGTAGTCTTCCTTCCTCTTGAATTTTTGAAATAGTTTGAGAAGGATAGATGTTAGTTCTTCTTTGAATCTTTGTAGAATTCACCTGTGAAGCCATCTGGCCCTGGGCTTCTGCTTCTGTTTGTTGAGAGTTTTTTGATAAGTATTTCTATCTCATTTGTAATCAGTCTGTTTAGGTTTTCTGATTCTTCCAGATTGATTTTTGAAAGATTATATGTTCAAGGAATTTGTCCATTTCAACTAGATTATTTATTTTTTGGCATACAGTTCTTCCTAGTATTTTCTTACAATATTTTGTATTTCTGTTCTGTCAGTTGTTATTTCTCCACTCTCATTTCTGATTTTATTTATTTGAGTCCTCTCTCTTTTTTTCTTGTTGAGTCTGGTAAAAGTTTCATTGATCTTGTTTACCCTTTCAAAAAAACAGCTCTTGGTTTAATTGATTCTCTGTATTGTTTCTTTAGCCTCTATGTCATTTATTTCCACTCTGATCTTTATTATTTCTTTCCTTCTACTACCTCTGGGCTTTACTTGCTGTTCTTTTTCTAGTTCTTTTAGATGCTGAATTAGGTTGTTTATTTGAGCTTTTTTTTTTAGCTTTTAAAGTTGTGCCTGTAGTTCTATGAACTTCCTTCTCACTACTGCTTTTGCCATGTCCCATAAATTTTGAGTTGTTGTATGCTCATTATCATTCATTTCTAGAAATTTTTTAATTTCTTCTTTGATCTCATTGTTAACCATTTTATTATTTAATATCATGCTATTTAGTTTCTATGAGTTTGAGTATTTTTCAGTTTTTCTTTTGTGGTTGATTTCTACTTTCATGCCATTGTGATCCAAGAAAATGCTTGATATGATTTCAATCTTCTTAAATTTGTTGAGACCTCTTTTGTGCCTTATCCTAGAAAATGTACCATGAGCACTTAAAAAAATGTATATTCTGCTGCTTTAGGGTGAAAGATTCTGAAGATATTTATTAACTCCAGTTGATCTAGTGTGTCCTTTAATTCTGCATTTTCTTTGTTAATTTTCTTTCTTGAGGATCTATCCAGTGATGTTAGTGGGTTATTGAAATTTCCTACTATTACAGTATTGCTGTTGATCTCGCCCTTTATATCCGTCAAAGTCTGCTTTATATATTTAGGTGCTCTTATATTAGGTGCATAGATATTTATATTGATTATATCTTCCTGTTGGATTGCTGCCTTTATAAGTATGTAGTGACCTTCTTTATCTCTTACGATAGCCTTTGTTTTAAAGTACATTTTGTCTGATATAAGTATTGCTACCCCAGCATTTTTTAATTTCCATTTCCATGAAATATTTTTTTCCATACTTCCTTTTACTTTCAGTCTGTATGCATCTTTTGTTTTGAGGTGTATCTCTTGTAGACAGCCAATGTATGGGTCCTGTTTTCTTATCCACGCAGCTACCCTATGTCTTTTGTTTGGATCTTTTAATCCATTTACATTTAAGGTTATTATTGATATGTAGTTGTTTATTGCCATTTTATTCTTTAAAGCTGTATTTCTCTTTTGCTATATTCTTTTCCTCCTTTGATCTGTTTACACCAGGCCCCTTAACATTTCTTGCAGCATTGGTTTGGTTGTAATGAATTTTTTGAGTTTTTTTTGTCTAGGAAGTTTTTTATTTCTCCTTCAATTTTAAACGATAGCCTTGCTGGATAAAGTAGACTTGATTGTAGGCTCTTGTTCTGCATTACTTTGAATATTTCTTGCCATTCTCTCTGGCTTCAAGTGTTTCTGTTGAGAAGTTGGATGTCTTCCTTATGAGGGTTCCTTCGTAGGTGATAGCCTTTGTTTTCCTAGCAGTTTTTAATATTTTCTTTTTATCTCTTAGCTTTGGTATTTTAATTTTGATGTGTCTTGGTGTGGATTTCTTTGATGGAATTCTCTGTGCTTCTTTAACTTGTGTGATTTTTTCCTGTGTCAATTTAGGGAAGTTTTTAGCTATGATTTGATTGAACAAGGTTTCTATCCCTTGTTCTTTCTCTTCTTCTTCAGGAACCGCTATGATGTCATGTTATTTCCCTTCATGTTTTCACAGAGCTCTCTTAGAGTTTTCAGACTTTTTGAGTCTCTTTTATTTTTGCTACTCTGCTTCCATGCCTTCATTTATCTTGTCCTCTAATTTGCTGATTTGATCTTTAGCTTCATCCATCCTGCTTTTAATTCCTTCCAATTTGGTATTCATTTCTGATATTGTATTTGTCATTTCTGACTGATTCTTTTTTTTAATTCAATGTCCTTTTTTATATTTGCTATCTCTTTATTTAGGTATGTTCATCTATTGCTGTTCTAAGATCTTTGAGTATCCTGACAATCAGTATTTTAAATTCTGCATCTGGTAATATCTCATTCAAGTTCTTTTCTGGGGGATTTCTTTTGATTCATTTGGGTTGCATTTCTCTGCCTTCCCATTCTGTTTGTGTACAAAAAGGGTTTGACCACAGGAGTCCAATGAGTGTATCCTCTGTGTTTAGTAAGTGTGGTCTGTCTGCAGGCCCACCACCCCCTCTGCCATTGCCTCAGGCGTTCAGGTATTGGTGTTGCTTGCGTTGGCCCTCTGCGGCATTTAGTGCAATTTCCACCTCTCCTCCATGGGAGGAGCTGTGTTTACATCCTCAGACTATAAGCCCTGGTGGGCCTCGGCCTTCACCTCACCCTCTCGGGTTGGGTTGTGCTCTGTGCTGAGGCCATAAGCCTTGGCACTGTGGGTGTGGCTGTACACCTCTGCTCAGTCACAGGTCTCCACCTTCCCTGCCTTCATGGTGGGGCTGTGCTCCTGGGGGCCCCAAGACCCAGCTCTAGGGGTAGGGCTGTGTACCTTTGCTCAGCCGCAGCTCTCCGGTGGTTCTCTGGCTTTCGCCCAGCTTTCATCTTGCCCTTTTGGGTGGGATTGCAGGTGGGACTTCTCTTGCTCACCTGGCTGGCAGCAGGGCTATACAACTTTCATACATCCCTTCCACCCCCCACCACATGGGACTGAGCTCACGCTGTACCTCAGTGGTGGCCAGTCTGGCTTCTTCCCCCACTGACAGGACCACGCTTTTGCATCTTACCACCATCACTTATGAGCCCTCAGCAGTGTGGGTGGGTCAATGCAGCTCAGACTCTTGCACTCAATACTGTATTCCTGAAAGCTTCCTCCTTCTAAGCAACTCTGCTCTGAGTGCCATGGGTAAGCTTTTTTTGGCTGGTGTCCTGCTTCCCTTTGCTGGTATTGCTGGTTAGAGGTAAAATATCCATTTTAGATTTAGGGGGTGACTCAGCCCAGGGGTTAGGGTGGCTGTCTCTCAAAATGTTTCTCCTTGTGCCTTCTAGATTACTCTCTCTTCCTGCTACTTCAGTCCTCTCTTCTCTCCCCATCCCCCAGAGTCCTGGGTGAGTGAATGTGAAAGAGGTTTTCTGCACGGTCCCTTTAAGAAAAACTCTGAGTCTGAGAAATCTCTCTTTCTCACAAACAGTATCCTGGCTTGTTTTGCAGCTAAATACTGTCCATATACCTCTTCTAATTTCCTGGGCTGCAGGCTGGGGCTTTGGCCCTGGGGTAAGTATAGTTTGTAGACAAGTCTATATTGGTTATATTACCTGCAGATGTACAATATAATAATGCAACATTTTCATACTTTATAACAGTGTTTCCCAACCTTTTTTGTGCCATGCCCTACCTTAACCTTTCTAAAATTTTTATGTCCCCTCCCCCCTATGTAACATACATAATTTTTAACATTAAAAAACTAATTTGTTCACTTAATAAACATAAATGATAGGTTCTAGGAAGAAATCACTATGAAATTGTTAACAAAACACAGTAAGTAAAATTTCAAAACATATAATGAAAAACAGAAATTTAAATTCCAAATAATTTTAATACAGATTTTTCTATATTAATTTATTATTTTAATTTAGTGTGATCCTTGTGCTTGCTGCTTGCTGCACAGAGATTTTATATTAGGTTCCAATTTGGTTAGCTTTAGTCTCAAGTCTCCACGTTGTGTTATATCCAGCTGATTTCTTTTTGTTACCAGTAAATCATTTACAGCACTAAATCCACATTCAGCTAAAAATGAAGATGGAAATGGTAGCAATAGTTTTCTTGCACATTTGGTTGAATTTGGGTATTTGATTTCTGTTTCCTCACAAAGCCATGCCATCACTCCTTTGATATTAAATAAAGCTTTAACTGACTCATCATTTTGCAATTCTGCGAGTTCTTCTTGATACTGCATATTTGATATATCAGACAAATCCACTAACATTGGCTGCATCATCCATGTTGGGAAATCAATTTGTTTTAAATCAGAAAATCTTTCTTTTAAATCAGCTGATAGAATAGTCAAATGATTGACAATAACAAGTAAAGCAGTATCAGTTACTTCACATTTTTGGAGCCAATGAAACTGTTTAAAGCTTTTGTTGTTAATATATTTCTGACATAACTCAATATTGGTAATGAAACCAAATATCTTTGCTTTTGCATCGACAAGAGTTTTATTTGTTCCTTGAAGTTGCTTATTTAATATATTTAGTTTTTCAAAGATATCGGCTAAATAACTCACAAATGCTTTACCATCTATTGTTAACAGATACTTCATTTCAGGTTTGTCACTTAAAAAATTTCTAAGAGTATCAAACAGTTCCATAAATCTTTTCAAACATTTTCCTTTAGATAGCCATCTGACTTCAGTATGAAGTAAAAGTCTCACATGGTCTTCATTTTGTTCTTCACAAAATAGCTTGAAAAGACACTCACATTTGGCACTAGCTTTAATAGCATTAACACACTTTATTACTGTATGTAATACTTCATTCAGAACAGGCGAGCTGTTTTAAACTACTAAGTTTTCCCTATGAATAACACAATGCACAAGAATCATTTCTAGATTCCCATCTTTCATCAATTTTAAGCAGCCATTTTTCTTGCCCATCATATTGGGAGCACCATCTGCAGCACAAGATGTTATATTTTTCATTGGTATATCATTGACATCTAAGTAGTTTTTTAGCTTATTATATATATCTTTGGAGGTAGTGGTGCTTTCTAATCTTTTACAGAACAACATTTCTTCAGCAAAATGTCCTTTATCAATATATCTTACGTAAGTTATCAATACTGCCTCACTGTCTCTCAAAGTTGATTCGTCCATTTGCAAGGAGAATTTTTTTGTTTTCAGCTTTTCAATAAGTTGTTTTTCAATATCCTCACTCATTTCATCTATTCTTCTGCTAACAGTATTGTCACTGAGTGGCATAGCTTTTACATCTTTGTCATCTTTTTCAAGAACCGTTTTAAGAAATGTTGATATTGATGGTTTTATTAAATTCTCTCCTCCAGTTTTAGCAATGAATAAAGACATTTGATAATTAGCTTCAAGAACACGATTATTAGTTGAAGTATGAGCAGTAAAAAGAGACTTTAATGTTGTTCTTTTTTCAAAATTTTTCTTTAAAGTTTTAAAGTAACTCAAATCTGAATTAATATGAGCACTATGTTTCGCCTTCAAATGTGACCTTGTTTCATTGATTCGTTGGTCAAGCATTGCTGGCATAAAAGACAAAAAGGAATCCGCTCATCGGGAACAGCGGGTATGAACCCAAATTTTAAATATTCCTCCGAATATTGATGAGTTTTTTTCTTGCTTGCACCACTCATTTTACTATGGGCTATAAGAAATAAAAATAAGATAAATTAAAAACTAATATTAAAATATGTGTTAAAATATATTCAATGTGACACAGAGTAAACGTATACTAAAAATTCATATTTATTTAAATGTATATAACACATTTACTACACTACCACCACAAATCAAAAGGTATCTATATTTTTTCCACTTGACAAAATTTTCTGGAAAGTTATGCTTCTAAAATTAAAATTGTCATGCATGCCTATTATAGCCCCAATAATATTTATAAAATATTAGTGCTTTCTAGCCCCGATGCAAGAAGTACTTAATAAAGAGTTTAATATTGATAAAAATAAAATCAAATACTTACCAATTATATCTATATAATATATATATGTATATTTATTAAATCAACGAGCTTTTACAACAGTTTTGACTGACACTTATTTCAAATTAACACCAACTGAATGATGTGAAACACTACAGAAGTTGCGATGGGCCAATTAAGTGAGAATAACTGCATTGTTTAGCGAGTTTTTAAAACGTCCGGGGTTCCCCGTGGCAGAGGGCACGCTCCGCGGTGAACCCAGGATGAAGTTTACTTGACGACGTCAATCACCCAGTTGATATTTTGGTCTCATCAAACAAAATTATACTTAATAATTATTTACCGCAATTATTTAAGAATTGCATTTTTTGTTAAATTTGGCACCGATATCTAGCATTGCATTTAAATGGCCCGGGGCGAAAGAGTTAAAGTCTTGGCGAGTCCATTTTCAAATTGCCCCCCTTAACTATTGAATTGCCCTCCTGTGGGGCATGGGCCCCACGTTGGGAAACACCGCTTTATAATGTGATCACCCACTAATTTTAGTAATCATCTGTCACCACATAAACTTACCACAATATTGTTCACTATATTCTCTTCCCCTTTTCATCCACCCCCCTTACCTTCTTTCTCTGATAGCCATCCCCTTAGTCTCTGTCTGTATGAGTCTGTTTTTGTTTGTTTGTTTGGTTTGGATTTTAGATTTCACATATAAGTGAAACCATATGGTATTTGACTTTCTCTGCCTGATTTATTTCACTTAGCATAATACCCTCTAATTCCATTCATGTGTTGCAAATGGCAATATTTTCTTTATTGCTGCATAATATTCCATTTTTTGTGTGTAATATATATATTCTTCATTCATCTATTGATATAGATCACATCTTCTTTATGCTTTCATCTATTGATGAATACCTAGGTTGCTTCCAATTCTTGGCTATTATAAATAATGCTGCAATGAACATAAAAGTACATATATCTTTTTGAATTAGTGATTTTGTTTTCTTTGGATAAATACCCAGAAGTGAAATTGCTAGGTTTTATGGTATATCTATTTTTATTTTTAGGAATTTCCATAATATTTTATATAGAGGCTACACCAGTTTGGAGTTTTATCAATGGAGCATAAGGTTTCCCTTTTTCCATATCCTTGCTAACATTAGTGCTTGTCTCTTTGATTATAGCCATTTTGAATTGTATGAGGTGGTATCTCATTCCGGTTTTGAGTTGCATTTCCCTGATGATTATTGATGTTTAGTATCTTCCCATATGTCTGTTGGCAATCTGTATGTTGTCTTTGGATATTTTTCCAAAAATGCCCTCTGCCCATTTTTTGATTGGACTTCCTGATCTCAAACTATACTACAAAAATATAATAATCAAAACGGAAGGGTACTGGCACAAAAAAAAGACACAGATCAAGGAAAAGAATAGAAAGCCCAGAAAAAAACACTCATTTATATTATCAATTAGTCTGTAACAAAAAAGGTAAAAATATACACTGGAGTAATTATTGTATAATCTCTTCACAAGTGGTGTTGGCAAAACTGGACAGACATGCAAAAAAATAAAACTGGACCACTATCTTAAATATAAAAATAAACTCAAAATAGGTTAAAGACTTTAAAATAAGGCCTGAACCATAAAACTCCTATAAGAAAACATAGGCAGTAAAAGGTCTGATATCAGTCAGAGTAATATTTTTTGGACACATCCCCTTGAGCAAAGGAAAAAAAATCAAAAACATAAACAAATGGGATGACGTCAAACTAAAAAGCTTCCTCTCAGCCAGGGAAACCAATAAAACAAAAAAGCAACATACTGACTGAGAAAATATATTTGCAAATGATATATACAATAAGGAATTGATATCCAAAACACATAAGAAACTTACACAATTCAGTAACAAAAACCCAAACAATCCAATCAAATAAATGGGCAGAGCACATGTTTGAACACTTTATGTCAGCCAAATCTGGCTCAGAAACTGTCTTTTTACAGGATGAACCTACATAACCCTCTGCAGAGCCTTTGTCAGACTAACTGGGCACATCGTGTGCTCTCAGGCAACAAGGAGATTATGTAAAAGCTCAGAAGTTCCCAGGAATGTGGTGCTATTTTAAGGCGAGGGAATACACAGTTGGAGAGAAAGGACTTTGAAAATGAGGTTAGGCAAAAAGTTTCAACAACTTGAAAAATAGGTAAATTCTTTAAGAGTCTTTCCATCTAGGGTTTATGTTTATAATCAAGGATATGCTGCTTTCATTCCTGACTGAAAATCAAAAGTTAAATCACTTCTTAAGAATAAAATGTAGATCCAATGCTTGGAACACTCTCCTTGTCCAGGAGCAGACCTGCCACATCCTGCAGTGGTTGAAATGCAGGCTTCCTGCTGGTTCAGGCACTCCTGTGTCTTTGTGCTTTTTTAGGGATAATGTTCACTTGGCTTAATGAGTGCATTCAGGTATGTAATGAAAAACATCATCATCACACAAACAATTCATTGAAGTCCAAAGATATGATGATTTTATTGGTTATATTATTCAGTAGAGTAAATGAGCAACTTATTAAAAAATACATAGATTGAGTGGCACATGAAACACTGCTATTTTGACACTCATGATCTTAGCAGTTGTGTTATAAAGCAAAATCTTGACTTGATGGCATTTTTACAGTGAGTATAAAGCTTTTGTCTCTCTACTTGCTAGAGGAAATAGATGAGACCAATGCAGTTGTGGGTATCACAGGTCCCTCTGGCATGAAATTCATCCTAACTGAGTGTTGGTCAATTACATTTGTAAATATCACATATATGTTTGCTTGCTTTCGGTGTCGGAGACAGGCTGTAAACTGGCAAAGTTATTATAGCCTAAGGCTTAGTTTTAAAACAGCTTTTCCCCACACCCTTGACTTTTGCAAGATGTAGGGTGGTGCACTCTCATGAGGAATCCCATTATGCCCCAGTTAAGTGACTTTGTATTAGGGACTTTCTTGTTTGTATATTGGATTAAAAGTTTTGATTTCTACACTATAAAATGGGGCAGACTGGGAGCTTGCTCTCTCTTAGTTCCTGAGATTAGCATCAGAAAGGAGAGCAGAGAAAGGCCACATGGAGGAGAGCAGAAGCAGCCAAGATGGTGGAGTGCTGAAGGAGAAGCCATTTGTGCAGATTTTGTGCAAAGAGAAGGAGATGAGGAACAGAGGTAAATAAGGCTGGTGAGCTAGAAACCTTTGATTCTAGGAAACTCGAATAAGTCAGTGGCTTTGGGAGCCCTGAATGGAAAGGGAAGTGTTTTCACACTGTGTGTACTTCTTGCCCACTGGGTGCAGGCTAGGATTAAATCTAATGGCCCACCAGTTCTTGGTTCCATTGTTTCATTACCATCTGTCCAAATCAAATGCAAACCTGCATGGGCCAGGCGGCTGTGATGGTGGCCATGGCTACTGGCCATACACTGAGCTTAACATTTGATGCTCAAAAGCTTGGGCTCCCATAGCAAATGATTTTCATTTTCACCTTCACTAGCCTTGGCTAAATGGAATGAACACAGGGCTGGAAAGCAGGTGAACCTTTCCAGTTATTCAAGGAAGGAAGGAAGCCCCCCCCCCCCCATTGAACCAAGAAGTTTCAAGGATGTTTTATGTGTTAGGCCAAGCATTCAGAGAGATTTTGTAAATATAATTTTTATACTTGTGTGTGATTTACAATGAGGCTAGGCAACACCAGCTAAAGATAGTCAGTCAGCAAAGTTACAGATTGCATTCCTGCTTGAGAAAGGTAGGAATGGAGAGGTTTTCATACTAAAAAATTTGAAAGGAAGAAGGAAGGAGACATCAGACCCCCACCCCCTTCTCCCATTCACTGAGGAGGAAGATAAGCAATAAAGAGTTCGGGGGAGGGGAGAGATCTGAATAGCCCCTTCCTTTCCCCTTTCTTTCAGTTTTTAAGAACTTAATGGGCAATTTACAAATGCGTATCATCCTCTGACATGACCTAAACCTCCTCCGATGCCTGAAATCGTATGATTGATGTGTGTATCTCTAGATGAAGGGATCATGAGATTCATGTATGTGAACTTGTGTTCTGTAAAGGGTATATAAGATGTACGAAATACAATTTCAGGGAGCACATCTTTGGAGCCACAAATCCCGTGTGCTCTGCCAGCTTTAAATAAATTCTCTTTTCCTCTTATAAAGTTATCTCAGCGTCTATCCTCCATTGGGTTGCTTTCCTGCAACAACTTGATCAAAACAAATCACTTTCTTGTTATAAATTTCTTCATGGTTTGGACTCGCAAGGCAAAAGACACACCAGATTCTATATACACTGGGCAGAGGGCTGAAACTCTTATGCAGAACCAGCCCTGAGAAACAGCGCCTCTGCATATTTATTGAGTTCCAAAAACCATAGTTCAGAGGATTGTAGCTAAAACATTAAAGAAAATCAGTAAGTATTCTCCATTTTCCAGATTTTTTTATTACAAAGACTGGAGAATTTTAAGGACTTCATGTTTCTTCTATATGTCTTAACTCTAATTGAGTTTGTACCAATTGATGTAATGCTTCAAGCTTTTCTTTTTTTAACAGTTACTGCTCAACCTTTATCAATATTAGACTTTACCTGATGAGCTGGAGGCCATGAGAATTCAGAATCAGACTGTAATGGCTGCAAAACTAAAGAAATAAAATTACAAAGAGACCAAACAGAAATAATAGTGTCTCCTTGTTGATGATCACGCCATAAGGCTCTCATTACTTGGTTCCAGGTTTTTAAACTTAAAGCAGCCTTTTTTGTGGCTGAAACCAGTAACAATGCTTTTTTATATTTTTAATTAATAACTTAATATTTTTACTATTTACAGTTACACCATGACCCTCTAATAATGTTTGCAGTAGTTTCACGTGTTTTGGCGTCTTTATTAAGGAATTGGCGTGAGAATTCCCCCTCACTCTGCCTCCCAAAGGATTCGCTTACCTACAGAGTGGTCTTATATCCTCTTTGGTCTGATGGTCGCAAGACTGCAACCTCTGACCTCTTCAAGCCCCCATGTCGTGGGATTGAGCCCCACGTTGGGTGCCAGATGTTACAAATTTCTTCTGGTTCAAACTCACAAGACAAAAGACATACCAGATTCTATATACACCAGGCAGAGGGCTGAAACTTACGTGGAATCAGCCCTGAGAAACAGCACCTCTGCATATTTATTGAGTTCCAAAAACCAAAGCTCAGCAATTAAAACAGGACAGTTACACAAGCCTTTTTTCCCATCCGTTTCATCCCCAACCCTGCACATCTACTGTTTCTTTTCATGAACAAAGACACAAGAAGAGTCAGAGTCTCAGAGCTTATCAATCACAAAGTACATCTGGTTCTTGCAGGCATTCCTCCAAGAATCCTGCATACATGCACTTGAGTAACCCAGGCCAGTGTCTCTCCATGGCCAACACACTCCAAGATCTCCTGTCTCCAATTAACCCTTGCTCTGCAGTGAACTGCCCTTAATACTGGTGCAGAGTCATCTCCTACACTTTCTTATTTCCTTTTTCTTTTCATATAGTATGTTAAAGAGTTTTCACAGCATGTTTATATATATATATATATATATATATATATATATATATATATATATAATGTTTATAGATATATATATATATATCTTTTGATCTTACAACAAATATCCCAATGAGGTTAGCTGGTTAAGCATTCTTATGTCCATTTCTAGATAAGGAACACTGTTGCTTAGAGAGTTGAACAGGAAGAAGGTCAGGGATTTTGATTCTAAACCCAGTGCTTTTTTTTTTTTTTTCGTTATAAAGTAATGATAATCTTGGCCTTAGTTTCTTCATTTAACCAAGTATAAATAAACTTAGTTTAACAACTTAACTTGTGGGATGACAAGAGATAGTTGATCTTTAAATATTATTATGACTAGTCAAAGCCTTATGCAGTTGTAAAATAATTATCTTGCTTTTGTTACACCCAATAGCTCTGTCCTTAGACCATAAACTTTTCTTCTTCATTTTCTCCTACAGAAAATGTCTATCATTTATGCATATGTAGAGCCCTGAAGTTCTCTAAGTGAAACATTTAGGAATAAGCTCACATAAAGGCAGAGTATAGAGTCATTAAAAAACAGAAAAATGGTAACTCTAATTTGGTCCTCTCTCAAGAAAGTCATCAAGCCTGACCAGGCAGTGGCACAGTGAATAGAGTGTTGGACTAGGACATGGAGAACCCAAGTTTCAAACCCCGAAGTTGTTTGAACATGGGTGTAAAGCCAGTAGCCATGACCACCATCACAGCCACCTGGCCAGTGCAGGTTTTCATTTGATTCAAACAGATGGTAATGGAACAATGGAGCCAAGAACTGGTGGGCCATCATCTTTATCCTAGCTTGCACCTGGCGAGCAAGAAAACACACAGTGAGAAAACACTTACCTTTCCATTCAGGGCTCTCAAAGCCACTGACTTATCTGAGTTTTCCTAGGATCAAAGTTTTCTATCTCACCAGCCTTATTCACCTCTGTTCCCCATCTCCTTCTCTCTGCACAAAATCTGCACAAATGGCTTCTCCTTTAGCACTCCACCATCTTGGCTGCCTCTCCTCTCCTCCATGTGATCTTTCTCTGCTCTTCTTTCTCTGCTTTCTCCTCTAATGCTAATCTCAGGAACTGAGAGAGAGCAAGCTCCCAGTCTGCCCCATTTTATAGTATAGGAATCAAAACCTTTAATCCAATATACAAATGAGGAAGTTTCTGATACAAAGTCACTTATCTGAAGCATGAATGGGATTCCTTATGAGAGTGCACCACCCCACATTATGCAACAGTCAAGGGTGTGTGGAAAAGCTTAGTCTTAAAACTAAGCCTTAGGCTATAACCACCCTGCCTGCTTATAGCCTGTCCCCCACACCCAATGCAAACTATAAGTGAGCAAACATATATCATATTTAAAAACTTATTTGACCAACAATGGGCTTATCTGGTTTGAGCAAGGCTCACCACCTTGAGCCCAAAGTCACTTGCTTGAGCAAGGGGTCACTTGGTTTGCTGTAGACCCTCCCCCCATCAAGGCACATATAAGAAAGCAATCAATGAACAACTAAGGTGCCACAACAAAGAATTGATGCCTCTCATTTCTCTCTCTTCCCGTCTGTCCATATCTGTCCCTTTTTCTGTCTCTCTCTGTCTCTGTCACCAAAAAAAGAGACAATCATTAAATAAAAAAATTTATATGATGATTTTTTTATTTGTTTCAGTGCTGTTCTGTTTTCTAACTGATTGATAAAGATGTTTCTCTTACTTTTGACTAGGCTTTGCCACATAAAGCTATAATCTTCAAGGAGAGAAATAAGATAAAATAACTTTTTTATTCCAAAATGTGTATGGCTGCTGATATTTTTTTCAGGCATATAGAGTAGGGAGTTGGAAAACTTTTTTGTAAAGCACAAGCATTTGCAGGACACATGGTATTTGTCACAACTACTCAGCTCTACTGTTGTGGAAAGCAAAATAGCCATAGAAAATATGTAAGTTGATAAGCATGTTGCATTGAAACCTTTTATGGTCACTGAAATGTTAATTTTATACTATTTACCTTTATCATAAAATGCCTTCTTTTTTTGCCAACTGTTTGGAAATGGAAAAACCATAGTTAGCTCATGGGGCATAGAAGAACTGTCAATGAGGCATATTTGGTTAGTCGACAATGTTGAATATTTACCTAGAGTACAGGAGTAATGTTCATTGCTACTGTACATGCCACTTTGTTCAAATAATCCTTTGAGCTGAAAAAATATTTCCAAGGAGCCTAGACTCATAACACAAACTTTCAGCACTGTCAGTAAAAGCAGTATTTAAGGACAGGGGTATAGATGTCAGGTGATTATCCTTGTAAAGGAAAAGGAGAATTACTTCCTTATCAGGAAGTTAAAGACTTCTGTTTCACTTTCAAAGAAGGGAAGTTAATTAGCATAAACTGGCCTAGCATTTGCAAAATCTTGGGGCAGAGACACTCCCACAGGACTAAGTACATTATTACTCTCAATTTTGGTGCTTAGTAAGTATCTGTTAATTGAAATTCCCACAAAGTTCCTAAGTTCTTGCTTATTACTTAGAATGAAGTAAACATGGGCTATAATTGTCTACTTAGAAGACAAAGGGTGAAATGAACATTTTAGTAGCAGTTCTATTTGATGAAGGGTGATTAAAAGACTTAAAAGGCAATGAGATTCTACAAAAGGCCTATGCAGTAGGGCAAGGTGTGCATAATATCTAAATTAATAGCCATGATGAGCTTGATAATACCCATGACTAAGCTATTCTATGGCTATAAATTGGATATCTATGGAACCTGCTAAATTCTTTAGATCTCCAGTGTGTAATTTAATCATAATGAAGCAGCTAATTACTGCTGTGTCCTATTATCTTGGAAGTTTGCACATATTCTAAACTCTTTTGCCTTCTAGTCAATGCCAAGATACGTTTGTCCCTAAATAGTCTTTAGTTTTTCATGGGTGCTACTTCTATTGATATTTATTCAACAAAGTAAGTTTTGGGGAGACAAAATTATTTTACATAGATAGGAACAGTGTAAAAGTTGAGAGGAAGACTGTAAATTCAGGCTGCTGGGGTATAAATTCTGCTTTGACATTTATTGGCGATGTGACTTAGAACAAATTATACAGTTTCTGCTTTCAGTTTTTTCATTTGCAAAGTAAAATAATAAAAGTATTTTCTTGATTGGATTGAATTTCTGTGAGACCTAAATAAATCAATGCATCTAAGGCACTAGGAATAGTTGCTGGCATACAGTAAGGCTTCAATAAATGCTGGCTAAAAATACACCTTTGGGTGCTAGTCTGATACTGTAAAATTCTGTTTCTAAGCTAATGGCTTCTCCAGTTCTGATCTCTCCATTGAACCATAAGTTATCCACTCTGAATACTTACACATCTCCATTTTGAAATGGAATACTCATCTTAAAATCATCATGCCCACCAAATGCACTTGATGTCTTTCCCACCACGAATATATTCTACTTTAGTCTTTCCCATCTAATATAAAGGGTGATTTTATTCTGCCAATTTTGTGGGGCTATAAAGCAAATACAATTCTGAAGTTGTTTTTGACTTTTCTTTTCCTCCCATTCCATATTTTATCCATTAACAAATTCTGCAAGTTCTAACAAAATATATCTAAATTCAATTAACATACAACCTTATTTATCATACTAGCCCATGTCACATCTCCTGAATAGCTAGTAAAGATGAGCATCTTCTCATATATCTGTTAGCCATTTATATGTCCTCTTGGGAGAAGTGTTTGTTCAGGTCTCTCCCCACTTTTTAATTGGATTGTTTGCTTGCTTGTTGCTGAGCTTTGTGAGTTCTTATATATTTTGGATATTAACCCCATATTGGAGCTCTTGTTTGCAAATATCATCTTCCATTTTTTGGCTTCCTATTTGTTTTGTTGTCAGTTTATTTTGCTGTGCTTAAAGCCTTTTAGTTTGATATAGTCCCATTAATTTATTTTTGTCTTTACTTCCTTTGCCTTTGGGGTCAAATTCATAAATTGTTCTCCATGGCCAAGGTCCATGTGCTTAGTACTTATGTTTTCTTTTATGTAATTTATAGTTTCATGTCTTATATGTAGGTCATTGACCCATTTTGAATTAATTTTTGTGCAGGGGGACAAACTATAGTCATGTTTCATTCTTTTGCATGTGGTTTTCCAATTTTCTGAGCACCATTTTTTGAGATGGCTTTCTTTTCTACATTGTGTGTTTTTGGCTCCTTTATCAAAGATGATTTGTCCATTTGTATGTGGTTTTATTTCTGGGCTCTCAGTTCTGCTTCATTGGTCTGTATATCTGTTTTTCTGCCAATGCCATGCTGTTTTGATTATCATGACTGTGTAGTATAATTTGAAGTCAAGTAATGTGATACCTCTGGCTTCATTCTTTTTCTTCAGGATTGCTTTAGCTATTCAGGATTTTTTTATGGTCCCATGCAAACCTGGTAATTTTTTAATCTATTTCTTTAAAAAATAACAGTTGAAGTTTGAGGGGGATTGCATTAAATTTGTATATTGCTTTGGGTAATATGGCCATTTTAACTATGTTGATTCTTCCAATCCATAAATATAGAATATTTTTCTGTTTCATTGTGTCTTTGTCAATTTCTATCTATAATGTTTTGTAGTTTTCAATATATAGATCCTTCACATCCTTTGTTAAGTTTATTCCCAGTAACTTTTTTTTGTTGTTGTTATAGCAATTATAAAAGAAATATTTTTTCGTTCATTTTCTGAAATTTCATTTTTGGCATATAGAAAAGTAGTAGACTTTTTATATTGATTTTTTATCCTGTGACTTTACTGTATTGGTTTATTGTTTCTGATAGTTTTTTTGGTGGAGTCTTTGGGGTTTTCTATGTACAGGATCATGTCATCTGTAAAAGGTGATACCTCCACTTCTTTTTTCCTTATATGAATGCCTTGTATTTCTTTCTCTTGCCTAATTGCTCTGGCTAAAAGTTACAGAACTATGTAGAATAAGAGTGAAGAGAGTGGGCAGCCTTGTCTCTTTTCTGGTTTTAGAGAAAAAGCCTTCATTTTTTTCACCACTTAGTATATTAGCTGATGGTTTGCCATATATGGCCTTTATTATATTGAGGTACTTTCCTTTTATTTCTATTTTATTGAGTGTTATAAACATAAAGGGATGTTGTATCTTATCAAATGCCCTTTATGCATCTACTGATAGGATTATATAGTTTTTGTTCTTTGTTTTGTTGATGTTGTGTATTACATTGACTGATTTCCGTATGTTGAACCATCCTTGTGCTCTTGGAATCAAACCCACTGGATCATAATGTACTATTTTTTAATGTGTTTTTGTATTCAATTTTCTAGTATTTTGTTTAAGATTTTTGCATCTATATTCATTAGAGATATTGGTCTGTAGTTTTTTTGTGTGTGTGTTATCCTTGCCAAGTTTTGGTATGAGGGTTATATTGGCCTCATAGAATGTGTTGTGGAATTTTGCTTTTTTATTGATTTTCTGGAAGAATTTGTGAAGGCTAGCTATCAAATCTTTGAGTCACTGGTAGAATTCACTAGGGTAACCATCTGGTCCTAGACTTTTGTTTCTGGGGAGTTTTTTTATAGTTGTTTCTATTTCCTTCCTACTTATAGATCTATTTAGGATTTCCACTTCTTTGTGACTCAGTGTAGGAAGATTGTATAGTTCTAGGAATTTATCCATTTCCTCTAGGTTACTAAATTTATTGGCATATACTCTCATAACTTTCTACTATGATCCTTTGTATATCTATGATGCCTGTGGTAATCTCTCCTCTTTCATTTTGGACTTTGTTTATGAGTTCTTCCTCCTTTTTCCTTAGTGAGTCTAGCCAGTTGTTTGTCAATTTTATTGAGCTTTTCAAAGAATCGGCTCTTTGTTGTATTAACTTTTTCTATAGGTTTTTTGTTCTCTATTTCATTTAGATCTGCTCTAATTTTTACTATTTCCTTTCTTCTGCTAACTTTGGGTTGTCTTTGTTCTTTTTTCTAGTTTCTTAAGGTGTGATGTTAGGTTGTTTACTTGGATCTTTCTTGTTTCTTGATATAAGCCTGTAATGATATAAACTTTCCTCTTTTAACTACTTTTGCTAAATTCAAAAAATTTTTATATGTCATCTTTCATTTTCATTTGTCTCTATGTATCTTTTGATCTCTGCTTTTATTTCTTCTTTGACTCAGTCATGTTTTAGAAGTGTGTTAATTTCAACATTTTTGTGGGTTTCTTTACTTTCTTTTTACAGTTGAATTCTAATTTTTCAAAGCTTTATGATCAGAAAATATGCTTGGTATAACTTTAATCTTTCTGAATTTGTTGATGTTAGTTTCATGGCCCAATATATGATCTAGTCTTGAGAATGTTCCTTGAACACTGGAGGCAAATGTATCCAGGCACTCCTTCCCATGTCTCAACAGGCCTGGGTACCAAACATGGAGCACCTTTGTTCTTCAGGGGAGGGAGTGGCTCTGGAGAGCTAGCTGTGAGGTTTCTCTCTGCCACTCTCCATACCATGAGGTGAGAGAGGTGGGATGTGGGAGGCTTGGGGCCACACTTTAGCTTTTTCTGTCTTTGCTGACTGTGGGCTTCAGGCAGACCATGGGAACACTGGCTGTGACCCTGTGCTCTGGCCACTTTGGTTTATCTCCCTCTCTGTCCCTCTGTCTCACCACTCTTCCTGGAAGAAGGAGACCCAGTCACTCTGAGTGTCTGTCTGCATACCTCTCAGACAAAATTCAGAAAGCTTACACTTACCTCCTCCCCATAGTTCAGCAGAGAGAAGAAAACCCAGTCACTCTAGGTTTGTCTTCTCGTCTTCACAAAGGCTACTGTGAATACATTTTATCTTCTGCCCCCCTTCCCACCCCATCTCACCTTTAGTCCATTTGGTGCGCAGATCTTTCAGTTGCACCTGAGGGTTCAGGTGGTGTTCCTTTGCTGCCTTATAGTTGTTCATTTTGTTGAAATTTCAAGGGGAGAGATCAGGAGCATCTTTTATGCCACCATTATTCTGACATCCAATACATGACTTTTGTGTCTGGAAATTCAAAGAATATTTTTCTCTTAACTATAAGGCAGGAGAGTATGACTAAACATAGGAATAAAGAAAGAAAGAAGAAAGAGAGAAAGAGAATGACAGCCAGAAGAGAAAAGAGAAAAGGCAAATAGACTTGCTTAACTCTCAATTTTTAATGATGTAGGAAAAAATTAATCATGTGTGTATGTGTGTGTACATAACTCTGCTGAGAGGCCCCTGACCAAAGTTGCACCAAAGCAAAAAACACACTTAGTATCCAGATGATCCTAATAGTTAATCACCATTCCTCACTAAGAGGACCCAGGATTAGGGCTTCTTGGAGAAATGGGTGATTGTAGAACTGGAGTACAAAAGAACATGGTAAGTTGGAATACTTTGTGGTAGCAGAAAGTAAGAAAGCACCAAAATGATGACTGGGACATGTCATAATTACATGGGAGCCAGGTTTAATGGGCTTTTGCTAGGCGGATTTGGGAATAATTTAAGTATCAAAGTATAACAGCAACAATAGTAATAATTATTACAATCTATTATCTAAGATAAGAATTCATGAGTCCATTCTTATAAAATGAAAAATAAACAGACAAAGAGAAGGGAAAGCTGCTTTTCTGTACAATAAATGACACCAATAAATGTAGAGGGAATGATGGAGTTAGAAAATCATCAATAGATGCTAAACACCTTATTTATTAATCGTAGAAAGACAAATAACAACTTTTTGGTTGAGAAACCAGGCACATACCAGAGTAAACATCATCAATACTGGAACCACCAACATTCCATACTTCCAGATGTGATGCAGAGGAGAATCAGCCATCTTAAATGGTAGATCTGCTAAAAAGATAATCTAGTCTAATCATGGAAACAATCTGAATTGAACAGTGAGGAACCAATGAAACAAACTCAAATCAAAGGACAGTCTATAAAGTAATTGACCTGTATTCTTAAAAAATGTCAAGGTCATAAAAGACAAGAAAAGTCAGAGGAAAGCTTCCAGCTTAAAGAAGATTAAAGCAATATAACAACTGAATATAATGTATCATCCTAGGTTGGATCCTGATCTAAGGAAGAGAAAACAGCTATAGAAGATATCATTGGAACAAATGGCAAAATCTGAACACAGACTGTAGCTTAATATCTGTATGGAAAATGGCTGTGTTAGACTTGCTGGTGGGCTCACCGGCTTGCAAGCACTTTGCCTGATTGGTGCATGGGCGCATGGCCGCACCACGTGTGTGTGGTCTGTGTGAGACTGTGGGTACTTTCCCTCAGGATGATTCTCCCAGATTGCTCTCCCGCCACCATGAGGTACGGTTTTCCCTGCTCTCTTGCCTCTCACTGCAAAAAGCAGATTTTTTGTTTGTTTATTGGCTCTTTCCCTTTTGTTGTTTATGCACTCACCCGTCTTTGCGATCTTCCAATAAACGGGGATGGCCTGATACTTTCCAGCTCTGCAGTTTCTCTACCATCTGCCCAAATTCAGTGAGAACCTGCTTGGCTTCTACCACGAGCATTACAATGTTTTAGTCTGATTGGGCTGCCATACAAAATGCCATAGAGTGGGTGGCTTAAACAATAGAACTTTATATCTCACCGTTCTGGAGGCTGGAATTCCAGAGGAGGGTGCCAGATGTTCAATTTCTGGTGAGAAATATTCCCTTAGGTTGTGGATAGCATGGAGAGAGAAAGAAAGAGAGCAAGGAAGGCAGGGAGAGAGGGAGGGAGTGAGTAAGGGAGGAAGAGAGGAAGGGAGGAAGAAGACAACCACTTCTGGTGTGTCTTGTTTTTTAAAAAATTTTAAATTACAGTAAACATACAATATTATATTAATTTTAAGTATATAACATAGTGCTTAGACATTTATATACCTTACAAAGTGGTCACCCTGATATGTAGGCAGTAACTTTACAATGATGAGGTGCCTCTGATTTATTTCTTTTTTTTTTTTTTTTTTTTTTTTTTTTCATTTTTCTGAAGCTGGAAACAGGGAGAGACAGTCAGACAGACTCCCGCATGCGCCCGACCGGGATCCACCCGGCACGCCCACCAGGGGCGATGCTCTGCCCACCAGGGGGCGATGCTCTGCCCATCCTGGGCATCGCCATGTTGCGACCAGAGCCACTCTAGCGCCTGAGGCAGAGGCCACAGAGCCATCCCCAGCGCCCGGGCCATCTTTGCTCCAATGGAGCCTTGGCTGCGGGAGGGGAAGAGAGAGACAGAGAGGAAAGCGCGGCGGAGGGGTGGAGAAGCAAATGGGCGCTTCTCCTGTGTGCCCTGGCCGGGAATCGAACCCGGGTCCTCCGCACGCTAGGCCGACACTCTACCGCTGAGCCAACCGGCCAGGGCTGCCTCTGATTTCTTAAAGCACAAAGGCAGCTAGTAGTTTTGGATGTCTCCAGACATATACCCAGAAGTGGAATTGCTGGGTCATAAGGCAGTCTCATTTTAATTTTTTTTTTCTAAGTTGGAAACAGGGAAGCAGTCAGACTCCTGCCTGTGCCTGACTGGGATCCACCTGGCACACCCACCAGGGGGCGATGCTCTGCCCATCTGGGGCATCGCTCTGTTGCAACCAGAGCCATTCTAGTGCCTGAGGCAGAGGCCATGGAGCCATCCTCAGCGCCCTAGCCAACTTTGCTCCAATGGAGCCTTGGTTGCGGGAGGGGAAGAGAGAGACAGAGAGGAAGGAGAGGGGTGGAGAAGCAGATGGGCGCTTCTCCTGTGTGCTCTGGCTGGGAATCGAACCTGGGACTCCTGCACACCAGGCCGATGTTCTACCACTGAGTCAACTGGCCAGAGCCCATTTAAATTTTTTTTGATGTAAATTAATACTGTTTTGCACAGTGGTTACATCAATCTGTATTCCCACCAACAGTGCATGAAGCTTCCCTTTTCTCCATATTGTCGCCAATGCTTGTTTGTTGATTTATTGATGATGGCCATTCTGACAGGTGTGAAGTAAAATACTGTAAAAGCTTTTCCTTGCCAGCTGCACAACCTCCTCCACCCACCTTCCTGGGCACACACTACTGAACATTGTTACATCTACACTTCTTCCTGATGCCTGATTTAAGTCCTGCCTACATTTTCAGAGTAGTAGGCAGAAAGTTCTTCTTGGGAACATTGTATATGAGCTGGCAAGTGACAATCATATAGGGAGAGTGACATTCTAATAGAATTGACTTTCCACAGACACAGGGAGTCATAGATAAATAGAATGTAAAGAAACAAGTTACGTCAACACAGCTGTGTACAAGGGTATACCCTAAAGGCATGAGGTGGTTTAGGAAAAGGTTTGAGATGTTTCCTTTTCTTTTTCCATTGAAAAAGTCTACTATTTCTTCTTAAAATTTTGGGGAAAGTGAGGAGATTTGGGCATAAGTATGTGACTACTGCAACTGTTAACCCCAAAGTACACTAGATTCACAACTATTGGTCTGAAAATAAAATAGGAATGATCCAAATGAGGCTGAATATAGGCTACAATCTAGTGTTCCTTTTATTACTGTCTCTGGCTACCATTGATCCTCTTGCCTTTCCCCTAGAGCAGTGGTCCCCAAACTTTTTTGGGCCATGGACCGGTGTGATGTCAGAAAATATTTTCACAGACCGGCCTTTAGGGTGGGACAAATAAATGTATCACGTGACTGAGACAAGCGTCAAGAGTGAGTCTTAGATGGATGTAACAGAGGGAATCTGGTCATTTTTTAAAAAGAAAACATCATTCAGACTTAAATATAAATAAAACGGAAATAATGAAAGTTATTTATTCTTTCTCTGCGGACCAGTACCAAATGACCCACGGGCCAGTACCGATCCACAGCCCGGGGGTTGGGGACTAGTGCCCTAGGGGATAGGAAAGACACAGAGAGACAAGATTCTGTATAATAACATTTAAACATTGTGCTATCATGCTGTGATAGCCATTTCAACATGATGACATAAGTAGCTGGTGTTGCCTTGGCAACACTACAGTAGTAAACAAAGATATTTTCTATGTGGCTATAGGAACTGTACTTTTCATGCTATCTCATACTCTCCTGCCCCAACCCCCTACCATAGGTAGAAAAGATTTTCTTTCCTTTCACTCTGAATTTTCCCCCTTTAGATAGACTATGTGAAGTGAGCCACTATCTTTCTTTTCTGTTTATTTTTATGTTCTACATTATACAATACTAGAAAATTTTGTTAAAAGAACCACTCAATTTGGAGAATACGATATTGCATATTGAATTCTATAATCCTCTGTTGTGTGGCATTGCTAAGAATACACAAGGGGGAATTCTGTTATGTGAAATCTCAGGGCTATGACAAGTTTGACAAGATGAGCTTGAATGACCTTACCTCATGTGGTCACACAGCCAAGTCTACTATCGAGGTTTTTAAAAACAGATAAGGCAGATGAGAAATGGCTCTCTCGAGACAAATGCAGAGCTGCTGTAATCAGAGTACAAAAAATAAATTTAGGACATTTTAAAGCACTGTTTAACAAGTAAAATAATGCGATGTGAACAATGATGAAGGACAGGCAAAGAGGGGTTTTATACTTTCTCAAAAAGCTCCCCATAAAGATTACAAATCATTATTGTTTTGTAAAAGAAAATTATATTTAAAAATTCAACCGAGAAAGGAGTATGCAAGGAAATATAATATGCCCAAGAAGCATTCATTAAAGTGTTTATTGGTGAACTGTGGCTGTTTTTCATGAGATAATGACATTTACTGTAATATACAGAGTGACAAATAAAATCTTCAAAGGCAATGTCCCTTGAAATCTTTGCAATATTTTTCACTTAAGAAGGACTAATTACTATGAATATAAGATTATTTATTTTAAATATATAAATTTAAATAAGATATAAACATATGTTCTTATCAGGCATATTAGCATGTATAGCTTCCTTATTCCCTAGCTCCTAAGAGAAAATATCAGATGCTTGGTGGGCTCCAAGTGCAGAAAGGTCGCATTTTGATTGGGGTTGAGACTGGGAAAGAATGATCGAGACTAGGATTTGGGTCGAGAAAAGCCTGAACCATCTTCAGTTTACAAGCCTGAGCCAAAGCCTGTGACAGAGAGAAAGCATCCAAGAGGGAAGGAACTGGGACCTACATTGTTACAGAAACACTTCTGTTCAGAGTAAAGCCAATTTCTCTGCTTGTTGAACCATAGCTTTAAAAAAGCAACATTTCGTGTTTACAAGCTCTGTTTCTCAGTCAATCTGCTGAGAGCAAATGCCCTGAATCTGAAGAGAGGAGGAAAGAAATTCCCTTTTGACACCTGAAAACACAAGTTCCTCATTAACCCAACTGTGATTGTGTGCCAGAGAGCAGAACTCTACAGAGACTGAACAGTTGTAGGAAAAATGCTATAGTGATGTGTAGCAATGATAGCAGAGGGGAAGAAGGGGGCCCATGGAGATAAGTAGGGAAAATGAGAAACAAGAAATTAATTGTTTCAAAATTTCTTGTTTGTTCCTTCATCTGTCTCCTCTCCACTGATCACTTCATGACTGCTGTAGGTGTATAGACAGAGTACCTTAATTTGTGAGCATCTGTTCATCTGATTTGAATTCCAACTCTCTAGGGCAGTGGTCGGCAAACTCAGTCAACAGAGCCAAATATCAACAGTACAACGATTGAAATTTCTTTAGAGAGCCAAATTTTTAAACTTAAACTAGATAGGTAGGTATATTCCTTATTGAGGTAGCGCCTGTGCATGGTATTTTGTGGAAGAGCCACACTGAAGGGGTCATAAAGCCGCATGTGGCTCGCGAGCTGCAGTTTGCCGACCATGGCTCTAGGGGAAGTTCTCTGATGCAATGAATATGAAATGAGTTGCAGAACCATTAGCACAGAAAGGTTGGGAAGGGGTCTCTTACCTGAGGTACTACTTTGAAAATGACCTCTGATACTCCTGGCTTTTCTAATTAAATGCTATCAATCCTGCAGATGGTAAAGTAATATATATATTAGTTTAGAATATATTATATTATATTATATATAGTTTATATATTATATAAATATATAATAGTTTATATATTATATAAATAACTATATATACTATATATATAGTTATTTATATATATATTAGTTTACCAATCCTGCAGATGGTAAACTAATATATATTATTAGTTTAGAATATAGTATATATATATATAGTTTAGAAAGCTTTCAATGGGGGGGGAGTGCAATAAGAATCACACTCGCTGTAAAAAAAAAGAGTATCCCACTGGAATCTGTAAGCTTATATTTTTAGAAGGCTATATGAATCTTTGAATTATGTCAAAAGATAAAGAATCTTTTAAAAACATGTTTTTAAGGAGATTTAAAATGAGGAAAAGTTTTCTGGTTCAAAGCTAAACTCCCATTCTTCTCAATAATCAGTGAATTTAGCAAAAACCAGACACATATGTAATTCCTAAAATTTTTCAGGGAAATAAAGTAAAAGTACCCCAAATTGGATATTTTCAGAACTGCAAGGAAGCATTTAAAAACAATTAAATGAAGACAACATTCATAACCTAGGACTGTCCTAAGCAAACTGAACAACTTGAAGTATCGGCTACCTGCCCACGCTTTCATCCTAGAGAAGTACAGTTACTGCCCACACCTTCATCTTAGAGAAGTACAGTTACTGCCCACGCCTTCATCCTAGAGAAGTATAGTTACTGCCCATGCCTTCATCCTAGAGAAGTACAGTTACTGCCCACGCCTTCATCCTAGAGAAGTACAGTTACTGCCCACGCCTTCATCCTAGAGAAGTACAGTTAGTTCTGGAACCATTGCTACAAATCTTTCTATAGATTGGAGGAGAGGCCACCATGTCATCACTCCCTGCCTGTATCCCCACATTTTTACATCAGAAATTTGAGGCTCAGGAAAGTTAAGCAGTTTCTCCATGGTCTCGTAGCCACCTCTGCACCATATTTCTCTTGTTGCTTAGAAATGTACTTCTGATAGCTCCTAGATTTCCCCAGAATATTTCTTATTGCCTTCCTGAGACTAATGGCAACTAAAGCTGTAACACTCTCCATGGACATAGTTTCAAGAGTGTTGTTTCTTAGTCCCTGGCCAGTCAGCCCACCATTAGAGGGTCATTCTACTATGCCAACATTGTGGGTTTGGTCCCCAGTCAGGGGGCATACAAGAATCAACCAATAAATGCATCAATAAAAATATAATAAATCAACTTCCCTGTCTGTCTGTGTTTGTGTCTCCCCCTCCCTCTCTAAAAATAAAATCAATAATAAAAATAAAGAGCATGGTTTCATTTCCCTAGCATCCTGTGCTTATAAATTATACTTAGCCTTAACGACTGTCAAGAATGTTGTCATATTCAGAGTGATATTCAACTATGAAGTTATAACATTTATTTATTGATACTAAGAGATTAAACTAAACATACCTTTCAATATACCCATGGAGATAGAGTCTTTGAACAAATTAAAAATAAGGAATTGTGGCTGTCACTTCACCATTGTTTCTAGATGGTGTCTTTTTTTCTACTTTCTCTTTTTTTTTCTTTTATTTATTTATTTATTTATTTATTTATTTATTTATTTATTTTAGTGAGAGAGAGAGAGAGAAGAAGAGAGGGAGAAAGGAAGAGAGATGAGAAGCATGAACTTGTAGTTGTGGCACTTTTGAGTTGCTCATTGCTTGCATCTCCATTCCTTGACTGAGGAGCTCCAGCTGAGCCAGTGGTCCCTGCTCAAGCCATCAACCTTAGGCTCAAGCCAGCGATGTTGAACTTCAAGCCAGTGAATTTTGGGGTCAAACCAGTGACCCTGCACTCAAGCTGGTGAGCCTGCACTCAAGCTAGTCACCTTGGGATTTTGAACCTGGGGCCTCAGCATTCCCAGTCAATGCTCTATCCACTGCACCACAGTCAGTTTTTATTTCTCCTTCTGGAATGGAATTTAAGTTTATTACTGTGGAGAGAGAAAAGAGAATGTCTAACAGTTAAATCTCCTTGCACTTCTAAACATACTTCTTTTTAGAAGTAAATACTGAGAATGAGTTTTGAAGGACAGAGGGGCAAACCAGCAGTGGAAGCACAAACCGAAATGGTTAAGCTGAGTCTTGAGGGAGAGATTTACATCAACACGTCTTTAGGACACTGAATACAGCGGTTATAAAGCATTTGGGACACTATTGAAAATCAAGAGTTTTTACAGGATGGGTGAGGTTTTTTCAGAAAATGGTTCTGAGGGACCCTGTGTAATGCACTAAGAATCTAGACTTTATTCTATGTTCAGTGGGAATAACTGACGAATTTCAAGTAGAGATTCATAAAATACATCTTTTAAGAATAAACTCAGGAGACTTTGAAAAAAGTAGATTGTAAGAGAGTGTAATACAATGCATCATAATGCCTGAAGACTAGCTAGGGTGTTCTTGCAAAGGCTTGAGTAAGGGGGGACAGATCTGAGCTCAGGATTTTACTGAGAAAATTGATTTAAAAAAAATAGGTGGTTCAGCAAGAAATGCAGTTATTAAATTGATGGAATTAATTTTTTTACAAAATAAAAATATGTAGTGAAATTATATTGGACGACTTAAGGGAGGCCTATATTGTGAAAAATAAAAGGACAACTAAGATTTCTAGCTGTGGAAACAAGGTAATTGGTGGCATAATAAACTGAAGTAAGGATTACTAGAAAAAGAGGAAGTATTAATTGGCATCAGTAGAGATAATAAGTTACATCTAAGTATATTAATTTTATATGTTCAGGGGTCATCAGACATAGACGTCTAGAAACAATAAGTACCATCAAGTTCAACTACTTTCTATTTATGTATATATTTTTTAAAGGTAGAGTGCCCAAAGTCTTCCAGAGGAATTAAAACACCAACCTCCAGAGATTCAGTCCAAAGCTTTTCTGTGAGTTTCTCTAAGCCACAGTTTACCATATCTTGCTGTGGTTTATTTGTTTGGTTAAAAGGAACATTAGTTGAGTTAATAACAACATTTTAATTTCTAGAAAGAATTTTTCTGAGTGTTGCCTTTCTCCTAAGTTATTGCCTTATAGGCTAGTTCTATTTCAGCATTAACAGTCTGCATTAAGACATTGAATAAATTCTACTTTGGGAACAGAGTTCCATAGGAAAGATGACACATCTCTGTGATGTCACAGGTTCCTGTGAGGGTTTTCTAAAGGCACTGATAATATTCAGCCTGGATGTCCCATTTCCTCTTTTTGTTTTATTCTGCACAGCTGTGCTGGAAGCAAGCGGAGGAAGTAACCCACACTGGAAGTGTATTAGAACCATTCTTAAACTTCCCTGTTTAGCATCTGTCTTGCTATGAGGCAATTCAAACAGGAGGCAACCTCACAAATAGCCCTTTGTCAGAGCTAACAGCATGTTTGCTTGTGAAAAATGTCCTTTTGCTTAATGTGGGTTTTCAAAACTGTTGGTCATTAAAAGTAGAAGTGCTTGACCCTCAGTGGAGTGCATGAGTGGTGGTAATGTTGCCAGTTCCTCAAAGTGAAGGCAGATGTTTGTAGGAGGGGTCGATAGGAAGAGAAAGTGTTTTAGAATTACATAAAAAGATCATTAATAAAAGATTAATTTTGTTTAAATAAAAACCAAAAAACCCATGGCCTCCTTTTCAGGCCTCAGTGAGAGCTGTCTATAGGACTTTATAGAATATTTCCCACAGGCTTCTCCATCCCTATGAATCCAGCATGACATTTATTCAAGTTATGGCGACTCAAAGCAATTTCTTTCATTAATTTGTTGTTTCAATGTTATTAGAAGATGGTAGCCTCTTGGGGAATTAGGTTGAATTTTAGTCAGTGGTCTACTTTTCACAATACCATTTTTGTAAATATCAAAGCATTTTCCAGATATTTAAATTGACGTCAGAGAGTGGTTTTGTTCAGTTAGGATTAGCAGACACAACTCTCACTTTTTAAGAGGCTACTTGTGACTTTTACTTGTGAGTTTCATCACCTTGGCTTCTTCATCTGAATTACTGCTTAGACAGGAAACCTTGTGTTGTTGTTGTTTGTTGTTGTTGTCCTTATTTGATTTTGTTTTATTGGCTGTGGTTAAAGCAAAGCTAGATGCTTATGTTTACTTAATCTGTGGCCTTGTTGTCTGTTTTCTTTGGAAAAATCCTGTAACTGAACCACTCCCGCCCAAACACACATGCATGCACATATCTATCTTGAGACATATCTGTAGTTCAAGGGATATAGTCTTAACATCTGATGAGTTCTCCAACTTGAGACATACAGGTTATTAGTTCCACAGTCATATTAGTCAATGAACTTTCCCACGATCTGTTTCAGGACCTAGTGGTTAGTATCGTATCCCTGTATTATCCCCACTGTGAGTGACATACTTGCTGAAATGTGCACCACTGGCTTTGACCTCCTTCATTACATGAAGGAAGGGAAGAAGAGAGAGGGGAGAAGCTCTGGACTATCCAATTCCCACAGAAGTTTTGCTTGTTTTGTTGCTGGAGCACTATGAGGCAAATGCTATTCACTTCTTTTAAGAAATCCCAGCTGCAGAGGGAGTTGCTGACCACAACAGAGGCTGTTGCCAAAACACTTTTGGAGTGCTGCTACAGTCCAGAAAAAGTTGCAAATAAGAGGAAGTTCTCAGAAAAATCAACAAGGAAAATTAAGCTTAAGGTAACATTTTAAGGTAAAAGGACTTTTATTTATGGATATGTCTATGTAAACACAGTTTGTGGGTTTAGGGACAAGTTCTGCATTATTGTTCATATTGTTCAGGCTCTTTGGTTCTAGCCAGGATAGGAAAATATTTCCCTTGGCTTAGATGACATCAAATCTCACATATTGGTTCTGCAATATTTTGTTTTTGTAAACCCTAATACTATAAAAATGTAAACTATAGTTAATAATTTGGTGACTTTGCTTAGCGAAGGTAAATTTTGATATAGCTGTGGGAAGAATGTCTAGCTTGTTCAGTTGCCTTTGTCCCATTCTATGGTGCTATGTATCTGTGTTCCTGGGAAAATTCCTTTACACCTGTTGTTTTCAGTTTACTGTGACACTAAACATATCATTAATCCCAGGCTGTGAAAGAAATATGGCAACGGCGAGGGGAAAAAGCATATGGCTGGATGTGTCAGTGTACTGTTTAAGATGCAGTCATGACCTTGGGGTGATGATGCTGATGAAGATTAGCATGAAGAACTTCCACCACAGAAGAGATATAATAAGAAATCTTTGGTAAATGGCCATTTGGAAACTTTTAAGGAATCAATAAATGATACTCTTTTTTTTTTGTCTCCTAACCCTGAAAACTATTAAAAAGTAAGTTAGAAGCCAAACAGAGACCAAAAATAATAGTTTCATTATGGACAAAAGCTGTATCAGAGAATAAAATTTAGTATGTGGCCAAATGGACATCTGATATCCTCACTCTCCATAGTGGATATAACCTAGAGCTGAATACTGCAGGCAGGCATTACTCTTGCAGAGATGAGGATGGCCACATAGTTAGGAGCAGAACACAGTGCGCTGTCTGTGTATAGGCAGCCAGCTCTAGGGGAAAGCACAGCCCACAAGAGTTTTTCTCCAAACTCACTCACCCTCCCATAGGAAAGTATGGGAAGGGAATAAAGAAAGAGGCCAGGAGAAAGAGTAAGGAGTCCCTTATAGAGATATGATGCCCCCCCCCACCACCCATATGAAGCATAAAGAAAAAGGAGAATGTGTATCATAATTTGTAAAGAGAGACAGATTAGCACCTTAGTGAAGTAGACAATGAGCCTGCTGGGAAAGAGGGGTAAAAATAAGGGAGAACAAGACCATATGAATAATAGAGACCAGTATTTATTTATGACCATTTTTGCTGGTTCAGGTGACAAGTGAGAGGCTAAACAGCATTTCTGAAAGATTTAAAGGGCGAAAAGTAGGAAGAGTCCAAGTTCTGTAGAGGGAGAAATCCTGTGGGCCTTGGGTTCTTAGGGCTAAGGGCCCAAAAGGCTTCACTGTAACAGAAAGAGTAAATTAAAAGTAAACAGGTTCTCTTCTGGTCAAGATGGTAGTGGAAGTAAATGTGGTACTTGCCTCCTCCCACAACCATATCAAAAGTACAAATAAACTACATAACAACCATCATTCATAACTGCCAGATATCTAGCTGAATAGAGTTATACTCCTAGGGAATTAAAGAAGGAGCCACATCAAGACAGATAGGAGGGGCACAGATGCTGAATGGGCTGACCCCACACTCACATGTGGCAGATAAAAATTGGGAAGGATATCTCAGCTACAGAGTAGCCCAGGGTAAAAGTGCTGAGAAAAGAAGTCCCATGGCTACAAAACCCAGTGAGAATTAAGACTGTGTGAGACACAGGGCTGCTGGAGTCCTAGGCGGGTCTTCTTAAAGGGCCTGCACATGGACTTACTCAGACTCACTCTCTCTGAGCTCCGGCACTTAGCGAGCAGCTTGAAAGGCACCAGGGACACATGAGTAGAAACCAAAGTGTGTAGCATCAGGGTGAGAAGTGGGGAGCAGCTTTTTCCCAGACAAAAGTGCTGGCAGAGGTCATTGTTCCTTCGATGAGCTCTCCCCTCACAGAACTACCGGTATATCTGAGTTTCCATTAACCTGGCTATCACTGTTTGTTTCACCCTGGTGATTCCTTGGGACCCCACCCTACCACCTTGCAGGCCAACCCAAGCTGTTTCCAGTGCTTTTTTCCCCCAAACAAATGGTCTATCTTGGCTCATGCTTCAAATTTTCTTAAAATTTCTCAAATAAGTAACATCTGGTCTCAGTAAGCTCCATACCCCCTTGCTAAGTGGCCCCAGGCCTGGTACTATCAGCAGTTGGCCATGTTCCATAGCTGGGCCTCTCCTGGGTACGTCCAAGCCCAGCACAAATAACAGGCAGCTGCAGATCACTTTGTAGCTTAAGCTGAGTGGCTTTGGGCAGACCAAAAGTGACAGCTGACTTTGGCCTGCATCTCTCAGGATGTATATCACAGAGCCAGTACATCCAGTGGACAGCTCCAGATTATGTCAAAACACCTTAAAACTTAGAGACACATTCAAGGGGCAGACACAGTGGATACCAGAGCCAAGTGGATACCAAAGTAAGTCTTACTCTGTGGGGTGGGCCCCTACACAACTGATCTTTCATAGTTGTCAGTGGCGACAGCCGGTTATTGCAGCAGATTGGCCTGGGGATCCCTCCCATTGATGTACCAATAGCAATCAAATCTCAACCACAACAGGAAGGTATACACAGCTCACACATGGGTAGAGGTACACAACTGGAGTGCCCAACTTGGTTGATCAGGGAGGCTGTGCCAATAAACCCTACTATATTAGGCCACTCTACCAAGCCCAGAATATATAGCAGATCTACCTAATACATAGTTTCTATGTATTATGTAAACAAAGGGAGGGTGATAAAATGAGGAGACAAAGAAACACATCCCAAATAAAATAACAGAAAAAAACTCCAGAAAAAGAACTAACAAAATGAAGACAACAATCTACTGGATTCATATTTCAGAATACTGGTTATAATGATGCTCAATGAACTTAGGAAAAGAGTAGATGAACTTAGAGCTTCAATAACATAAAAAAAAACCCATGGAAACTGTAGAAAAAACCAGTCATAAGTGAAGAATACACTAACTGAAATAAAGAATAATTTACAGGACATCAACAGTAAACAGATAAAGCCGAGGATCAATCAGCAATTTAGAATACATTCAAAGAAGTAAAAAACACCCAATCAGGACAGGAAAAAAAATCCCCCCCTCTCAAAATGAAGACAGTGTAAAGAGCCTCTGGGACAACTTCATGCTTACCAATATTCACATTATGGAGGTGCCAGAAAGAGAAGAGAGAGAGAAAAATATTGAAAACCTATTTGAAAAAGTAATGACAGAAAACCTCCCTAACCTGGTGAAATAACAAGTCAAGAAGCACAGAGGGTCCCAAACCAGATGAACTCAAAGAAACCAATACAAAGACACATCATAATTAAATGCCAAAAGTTAAAGACAAAAAGAGACTCTCAAAAGCAGTAAGAGAAAAGCAGTTAGTTGCCTACCAGGGAGTTCCCATAAGACTGTCAGCTGATTTCTCAACAGAAACTTTGCAGGCTAGAAGGGATTGGCAGGATATATTCAAAGTGATGAAAAGCAGGGACCTACAGTGAAGATTACTCTACCCAGCAAAGCTATCATTTAGAATCAAAGGACAGATAAAGAGCTTGCTAGATGGGGGGAAAAAGAAAGCTAAAGGAGTTTTTATCACCACCAAACCAGTATTACATAAAATGTTAAGAGGTCTTCTTTAAGAAGAGGAAGATAAAACAAGATAAAAAATATGAACAGTATAATAGCAATAAGTACATATCATCAACAAATAAATCTTAAAAAACAAACAAAGAAGCAGAACAGAAACACACTCATAGATACAGAGAACATTTTGATTGCCAGATGACAGAGTGGTTAGAAAGTTAAGTAAAAAAGGTGAAGGGATTCAGAAGTACAAATTGGTTTTTACCCAATACTTATAGGGGTGTAAAATACAGCATAGGAAATATAGTTGATAAACACTGTAATTACTATGCATAGTGTCAGATAGATACTAGATTAATCGAGATGATCATTAAGGAAGTTACATATTGTCTAATCATTGAGGTAGGTTCCTGAAACTCATATAATATTGTATGTCAACTGTAATTGAAAAGTAAAAATGACTTTAATTTTTAAAAAGTAAACAGAACTGCAATGCATTTTAGGATCCTCTTTAGCCCTATAATTAAATTGAGGTGAACTGAGATTGCAGGTGCTCACACATACTGATAGAAATGAACATAAATACTTTCTGATGGAAGGTAACACCATCTTAATCCTCAATTAATTTCTACTAACAATATTATAAATAGTCTGGCACATAGTTTTAAAAGATCCTTATACATGAATAGATAACATGAATAGGAATGAATAGAAACACCAGACCAGGAGTCCCCAAACTACGGCCCGTGGGCCTCATGTGGCCCCCTGAGGCCATTTATCTGGCCCCTGCCGCACTTCCAGTGAACTGGCCCCCCTGTGTAAAAAGTTTGGGGACCCCTGCACCAGACAATAGAAATTGATCTTCTGGTTTCCAGGTTTGGTGTTATCAGACAAAGACCTTTAAAATAACTTATACTTATAAAAAAATAAGTAAAATAACTTGTACTTTCTATTGTTCAAGGAAAAAAGAGACAAAACAGAATTCTGGCAGAATGAATTAAAAATTTTAAAAAGTGACCATTCTGTAGTTCTAAATTTAAAAATACAATAATCCAAATTAAAAATTCAATGGATAAGTTTAAATGCAGGTTAGATGTAACTAAAGAAAGAATTGGTAAAATGGTCAGAAGAAAATGTACTGATTGAAGCATAGAGAGATTAAAGAAATGGAATATACAGAAAAGAGCATGAAAGAAGGCACAACGATAAAAGTGAAATATATGTAATTGAAATCCCAAAAGAGCAAGAGAGAGGAAACAGGGCAAAAGTAGTATTTGAAAAACTGATGTCTGAGAGCTTTTGAAAACTGAGAAAAGCCCTAACAAATAGCTCTGAAAATCCTATGCAGGATAAATAAAAATAAGGCATATCCAGATACATCAGGGTAACACTATTGAATAAAAGGTCAAAGAAAATAAACTTTTAAATTATGTGGGGACTGGATTGTTGGTGGTGATTGTGATGGAAAGACAGTAACAATGGTAGCCAGGAAGAAAGGTATCTTCAAAATCATAGTATCCGATTTAAAAAACAAACAAACAACTACCAACTGACAAATCATACTTTGCAAAAAAAAAAAATGCTTAGAAAGTGAAGGTGGAGTAAAACATTATCAGTCAAAATTCAAGGTGCTTCTTCACCAGCAGAGCTACAATGAAAACAATAGTAATACATATTCTTTAGGCAGAAAAAAAAAATGACTCCATGTGTAAGGTCAGAGATGTTTCCAAGAGAAACAAAAATCATAAATCTATAATTCAATAAATCAGTATTGTATGTATAAAATAGTTATAAACTCTTATGTCATTTAATATATATATAGTGAGAATTAAAATAAATGATGACAATGGAATATAAATTGGGAGAATAAAATAAATAATTGTAAGATTTTTATATTGTATAGGAAGAGGGTAAAGTACCTATTAATTTAATTTGCTAGGAATTCGAGGGTAAACACTGAGACAAGAGCAAAAAATCATATACCTTAATTTTCACTCCATAAGACGCACTTTATTTTTCCCAAAAAGTGTAGGGGGAAATGCCCGTACATCTTATGGTGTGAATGTTCATTTTTTTTTTTAGCTGCTGCAGAGTTCTGCGCCAGTAAACACATGTAGAATGAGGGCCAGCAGGAGCATAACCATACCCACCACGGCAGCGTGTGGAACCCCGGCATCTGCTGAGTGATCTCCTGGTTCTGGTTTCCACAGTTGCATGCAGTGCAGGCGGGAAGGCCAGCGATGTTGTGTGGGTGCATTCCTCTGGCATCATTGAGGGCAGATGTGAGAGGTGTGCTGCAGCGGTGGAGCTCTGTGTGAAGTGCTGACATTACTTGCTGCCCTATTAGTGCTTGAGCAGTTTAGAGAACGTATTAGCAAAACCACAAAAAGAAACTTTAGGATGTGAAGACTCATCTAGCTGTAATTCCTGGGGGTCTTACCAGCCAGTTGCAACCTCTCAACATTTCCACCAACAAACCGTTTAAAATCTTGATGTGAGAAGAGTGGAACAAATGGATGGCTGCTGGTAATCATGATCTGACACCAACTGGACAAATGAAGAGACCCACTATCACTCAAGTTTGTGAATGGGTGAAAACACCATGGCAGTCAGTGAAGAATGAAACTTTGGTACAGTCATTCAAAAAATGTGGCATTAGCAATGCCTTAGATGGCAATGAAGATGATATCATATATGAAAATAGTGAAGAAAGTGATATCAGTGATTGTGAGCAACTGAGCTTCTTAAATTCTGACACTAGTGATGATGAGCTCCTGGGGTTCCCAGACAACCAGAAGAGTATTTGAACATTAAAGTCTCTTCTCATTTGTTAATAACAGTGCTAATGGTTGTTAATACTACTGTTGAGTTTGCATTGTTGAAATATTATTGTGGTATGTTTTATTAAATATTTTAACACACCATTTGGTTCAGAATATTTTTTTTCTTATTTTCCTCCTTTAAACCCTAGGTGTGTCTTATGGTCAGGTGCATCTTATGGAGCAAAAAATACAGTAATTGCCAAGCCAATGGTGGGAGGTCATAAAGTAATTGAAAGTAATCTGAAAAAGAAATAATCAAATAAATAACTAAATGAACAAAACAAAACAAAACAAAGACATAGAACAGGTGGGATAAATAGTAAGAAACAGGTAATATAGTAGATTCAACTTTACCTTTCCACATAAAATTTAAATCTTCAGTCCTGAAGAAAAAGCCTCAACTGGAAACAATCAAAATATCCCTGAACAGGTGAATAGTTAAACAAACTGTGGTACAACCATATCATGGAATACTAAAATATAAAAAGGAAGAAACTAGATAAATGCAACATACTTGGTATAGATTAAGGGCATTATGCTTATTGGAAAAAAAATTGTCTACTGCATGGTGCCACTTACATAACATTTTCAAAATGACGATGTTATGAAGATGGCAAACAGATTACTGGTTACCATGGGTTAATACTGGTGGAGTGAGGGAGTGGTTAGCATAAAAGAAACTTTTGTACTGATGGAAGAGTTCTGTGTTTTGATTCCAGTTGTGGTTTTACTAATCTACACAAGTGATAAAAGTTATATACAATGCACAGACATTGTGCCAATGTCAAATTCCTGGTGTGAATATTGTACTATTAGTGTACAAAATATAAACTAAATAAAAAGTATGGGAACCATTTCTGTACTATCTTTTTAACTTCTTGTGAACCTATAATTATTTTGAATTGTAATATATTAAAAATTCCACAAATTTATCAGTAATTACATTAAATGTAAATGGATTAAATGCTTCAATTACAGGACAAAGATTATCAAACTGTATTTTTGTTTTTAAAGACAAATCTTATGTATAAGAGATATTGTTAAAATGTTAGTATACAGAAAATTTAACTATAAAAGAATGAAATCACTAATCAAACAAATGTGGTATAACTATATCACTATCAAACAAAGTAAGTCAAATAAAATAAAGGTCATGAAAAATCACATGGTTTAGGACTGTTCTTTTGAGTATTTTTCTGATGTAGAATTAGCCAGACCATAATATCACTATGACAGAGATAAAAAAAAATAAATTCATAACTCACAAATGATGGAATAGAACCATTTAAAGTGCACAAACACAGACACACAGCATATACCCATTTACTTTAACATCTACTTAATTTTTAAGTAACATAAAAAATTGGTAGTGCATTGTTGTGGTTCATCCCATGACTATTTCAGAACACTCTCACCAAGTTATTTCATACAAACTGTTTTGTTTTATTTTATTGTTTAGTGTTTTTTTTTTCACCTGCTCCTTTGACTGAGTGTGTAAGGAGCTTTTAGGAATAGTTTATATATCATTGTTTTAAGTTTGCTTGTTTCTTCCTCCATTTTATTGGTAGCCATGTTTGGATTTCATAAATATCTTTATTGTTCTTTACTTCACTCTCCTGGTATTATAAAACTGTTCAGGAAATATCAGCATTATTGAGATGCAGAAAGTAAATGAATCTCTCTGGGAAAAGGAATGTACAGTGAGCATCTAGAGAAGCGAATAAAAAGGGGTTTTTATGACCATATATAAAAATGGTGATTTTGCATGTTGAAAATCAGCTTATTCCATTTCAATTTCTCCTATGGATAATCTTTCTTTTTTTTCTGAGACACTCTGCAATAATGATCCCTCATGAAAAACCCCTGTTTGAAAATAAAAGCACAAAAGTTCCTCTGAGATTTAGGTGCCATTTAGATTTATCTTTATGCTTATAATGTTTGAATACTAACAGCTGCTTGCCCAATTCAGGGGCAAGCTATTTACTCATTGTATTATTAATCACTGTAAGATGATTAATCAGACAATTTTATATTCACATAAAGTTTTACATTTCATAAGGCAATTCTCCTAAGCAGTTTCATACTTGAGCTTCGCAATTGTGCTGTGAATTATTCATGGCAGTAGTTATTATTCCCATCTGCAGAAAAGGAAACTGAGGCTCAGGGGAGGGGGTCACAAGTTTTACCAGAAACCACACACCCACTCAATAGTAGAGCTTAGTCTCAAACGCAGTCTTCCTAACTTCTAGCCCATGCTATTTTCGCCTGTCATACTGCCTTCCTTTCTCTATGGATGGAAATTCAGTGGATCCTGTGCAAGGCTTATCTCAGGAAGTACGCACATACTCTCCTCTTTGGCATCTTCCGCATTCTCCACTCCAGCCTCAGGCTTCTCTTTCCCTGGAGCCTATCTAGTGTATGGAGACCTCGCTGCTGTAATCTGCCTGCCGTGAACTTGTCTTTCCTCAGCAAATTTATATGGTTGTTTCTGCAACAGCATGTGGTCCAACAGAAATTCATAGCAGTCTGATTACTGGTTTTCTTTACCTTCCAATGTCAATTGAAGCCAAAGTAATTTAAATCCAAATCAGGTAGAGTTTGGTGCCAAGTACAGTCCACATTGAAAAGCTCTAACTTGAAAATAAGATTGGCCATGTTATCAGTATTGAATATGCTGATAAAATTTCACGATGAAATACAATTAAAGACTGCTGAAGAACAAAAACGAAAACAAAATGTTGGTTTTATTCTCAATTAAAAAAAAGACAACTATATTTGGATTCACATTATAGTCTAGTTATTGATTTCATCACTGTGAATGAAAAACAGGACTATAAGGAAGTTAAAAACCAATGAAAACATACCCAAAAGATGGGAAGAGAGTGGAAGGAATGTAGAAAAATTGTATACAAGAGGTATACAGAACAGCCTTCTTCAGAAGAGCTCTTTGTAACTGGGAAAGATAGAGTCTGCAGTCACTTGCATTTCAAAGGTTTCTGTGCATTCAAAGCCTGGTGCCTGTCTTGAAATGAGCCTGAGAGTTTCCTAATGACCGGGATGTAGCTAAGCTATTTCTGGATGATGGGATTCATCTGGCATGGCAGAGTGGCCTTGTGCACACAGAATCATTTAAAACCATTTTTTCTCTGTCTAATTTATACATTAAAAATAAACTGCCTTAGAAGGCTTTGCTTTTTTATTGATGCCTGCTGTTTTCACCATGGCACAGGAGAATCTTGCTCTGTTATACAAAATCAGTCTTTGATATACTTAGAACTTGGACAAAGTCAATCTGAGAAGTCCAAAGAGGACAATCAGGATAGAAATTTTAAAAATAGGAAATAAGCTTTAATAAAAGAAATTGAGTGTTTTCAAAGGGGAACTTGAAAAGAGGGAAAATTTGGTCATGGGAGTATGATGAAGAGTGGGTTAGTCTAACCACTGAACTGGCCACTACCCAGGTTCCTTTGCTTAGACTGTGTTTCTCAAATTTCAGTCATTCTCAAAACATGCTGTTGATTTTTTCCTTATCAACCTTCAACTGTTCAACTTTTATCAATAACATCTGACATAAATAGAAATGTGTAAAAGCAAATATATATAATACTATTTTATCAAATTTTAGCATATACTATTTTTCACCCTAATTCTAAGCTTGAAGACTTACCTTTTTATTATTGTTGAAAAAGGAGATTAACAAGGGTTAGAGGAACTGTCAAGTTAAGCCATTTTTTCCCTTTGATGTAATCAGCCAGTTTAAAGGAAAATTGTGAATTGAATAATAATCTTATTTTTTGAATAAATAATATTGTTACTGTTTGGTTTAATTATTTGCTTTTATTTGTTTGTTATGTTTGCAAGCAACAAAAATTAATACCAGCCTGACCAGGTGGTGGCTCAGCGGATAGAGTGTCAGCCTGGGATGCAGAGGAACCAGGTTTGAAAACCTGAGGTTTCTGGCTTGAGCGCAAGCTCATCCAGCTTGAGTGCAGGCTCACCAGTGGGGTTGCTGGCTTCAGTGTGGGATAATAATTGTGACCCCATGGTTGCTGGCTTGAGACCAAGGTTACTGGCTTGAACAAGGGGGTCACTTAGTCTGCTGTAGCCCCCTGGTCAAGGCACATATGAGAAAACAATCAATGAATAACGAAGGTACTGCAACAAAGAATTGATACTTCTCATCTTTCTCCCTTCCTGACTGTGTGTCCCTGTCTGTCCCTCTCTCTGTCTCTCTGTCTCTCTGTCCCTGTCTCTCACTAAAAGAAAAATAAATAATACCAGAAGAGCATGAAATAGATGGGATCAGTGGATCACTGTAAAGTCTTTCCAAATGTCATTAGTTGGGTGAATCAGCTCCATTCTCTACCTCTTCCTACACATAATTTGCATCTTTCTGATAAAGATTCAAAGATTCAAAGCAAGAAGCCTTATTGGCTTAGAGCATGTTTCCAGTTTTTGAATACTGAGGTCAGGGAGCTTGAGCAACAATTCCACAGAATATATGCAATGGAAGTGTGATAATTCATTTTATGTGTCAGCTTTACTGGGCTATGGTATGCCTAGATATCTGGTTAAAGATTATTCTGGGTATGCCTGGGAGGGTGCTTCTGGAAGAGATTAGCACTTGAGTTGGTGGCCTTCTAAATAAAGCAGATAGCCTTTCCCAATATGAGTCCACATCATCCAGTCTGGTTAGGGTCTGAATGGAACAGAAGGACAGAGGAAGGTTGAATTTGCTTCTTGCCTGACTTAGCTGAGATATTTTCCTTCTGATCTCAGTGCTCCTGTTCTTAGGGCTTCAGACTCATGCTATTGGCTCTGCAGCTCTTGGGCCATAAAAACATGACACTAGCTTTCCTAGGTCTCCAGCATAGGACTTCTAAGACTCTATTATCATCTGACTCATCAAAGTCACTTTAGCAAGGTTGATGTGGAAAAGTCAATATATAGAAATGAATTCTTCTATATAGTAGTAAAAAGCTTTAATATAAATAAAAATACCTTTACAACAGATCATATATATGTATATATATATTTTATATATGGCATTTTTGATATATACATATTATTTATACATATATTTTTAGAGAAATTCAAGAAGAAGTAAACAAATGGAAGGATACATCATGTTTGTGGATTAGAAGTTTCAACACAGAGTTTGGAAAGAGAACAATGTGTGTGTGGACACTTGATTTATGATAAAATGATATATTGGCTGATGGGAAAGGATGACTTTTCAAAAATGGTATTAGCTTAGCTAGATATATATTTTTACCAAAATACTAAAAAATAAACAAATAGAAAAAGAAGTTAAACCCTATATCACATCATACACAAAATTAATTCCAAGTTTATTTTAGTTCTAAATAAAAAACACAAACTAATGCAGCTTATATAGAACAATAAAGGAATGCATTTTAGTGCTCTTGGGATAGAAAAAGATATTTCAAATAAGACAAAATGTACCAACTCAAAAAAGGGAACTGGTCAATATATTTGACCACCATAAAAATAATTATTTCTATTAATCAAAAGACACCATTACAAAATGGAAAAGCAATACATATAGTGGGATGAAGTACTATTAATTCAAATAAGAGCAAAGGCTTATATTAAGTATTGAATATATAAAGAATACGGGAGTCTAGTAGAACAATGGACAGGCATTTAGAAGGTATATAAATGGTGATAAATAACTTTCTCAATAATAAGAAAAATGCAAATTAAAATTACAATGAATAATGTCCAACAACTGGTCAACAGATAAGCAGATTGCAGTACCTTTCTAAAATAAAATACAACTTAGCAATAAAAAGGAACACACTACCAACACGTGCAGCAACATGGATGAATTTCAAAAGCATGTTGCCAGGTGAAATAAGACTGACACAAAAGACTGCATATTTTATTCTATTTCTGGAAAATTCTAGAAAAGGCAAAGTTGTACTTATAGCAGCTCAATGATTGTCCATGAATGTGAGTGAGGGAGGATTTGACTGCAAAGGAATATGAGAAAAATTTCCAGGGTATTGGAAATACTTTACATCATAACTTTATTTTTGTTAAAATCTATTGAACTTATTCGTATCATGAGAAATTAGAAGCAATGAAAATTAGAGTCATGAATTGGTATGGACAAGGAGAAAAAAGAAAGAAACATTTGCCAGTAATCACAGATATCATGACAAACAGGGTATTCTTCAAATACAACAATGTATAAATGAAAGGAAATATCCTTCTACCTGAGTTATTTGCCTGAGTCATAGGAGTCAAAAAGAAAGAGCCATAGAAGTATGTGGGTGTCAGAAATAGGTAGATATTGATCTTACTTTGCAAAATGTTGATTTTGGGTCCAAAAGGAAAATGAAGAAGAAAGTGTGAATTAATCAAAATAAGTTCATTTCAACTATTTGAAAATACAGCTAGTACTCGACTTATGACCACAATTGTTCTGACAGACCGGTCATAACACGATTTGGTCATAAGTTGAGTAGGCTATATGTACAGTACTGTGAAATGATGTTATAAAAATCTTTAAGTCATATTTTATCATAATTTTCTTTCATTATTGTTATATGTCATAATTTTCTTTGTTCATTTTATGCCATTTGTATCATCTCTACACCATTTTGTTTCTTATTTTTACATTCTTCAGATTGAAGAAAACACTGCATTACCAGTACAACTGGTTTAATATTTGCAAAGACAATTTCCTCTTTGTAGACATCTTGGGAGGGGTTTGATTAAAAATTTCCAAGACACAAAACACAAATTGCTGTACTGAGTCTGGGATAACAGTTGAAATGGTGCATGCGGAGATGGTAGTGCTGTTGGAAGCTGGTCCGCACTGTCGTATGCCCAGCTGGGCAACGCTTGTGCTGTCAGATGCGGAGCAGTCATGGCTAGCGATTGTGGTTGTAAAGTCGAATGGTCATAAGTTGCATAGGTCATAAGTCGATCAATATTTGTAAGTCAAAGAAGTTGTCATAGAGAGGTTTGGTCAGTAGCACTCTTTTTGTAATTATAATCATGTAATACTGTTTTTAATAATATTTAAACTCCTCTTGGATACTGCAAGAGAGATAGTTCCTTTGAGGACAATTATAGTTACTTTATCAAAATAAAATGACATCTAGTTAAAACTATTAGGCATCAATAGAAGAGGTGAAATTTTATTATACCTCATTAAAAATAAATAAAAGCTAGTCAAATTTTAAAATAAGATCCTGGCATTGAAACTTATTTATTATTTCTATATTTTATTTTATTTTGTAAAGCATATGTGTATTTTCTTGGTGTATAGCAAGAGAAAGATAAAATGACAGGCAAAATATAAACATATTTTTCTTCCTGTTAGCACTTTCTTATTGTAAGATAAGAAGTATAGATATGGGAGAAAAGAGCTTTGGAGAAATTTGAAACAAAAGATTCACCTTCTCAGATGAGGAGCAAAGATTGGTAGACCCACCCACTTGAAATTGCCTTGATACCAACTAAAGATTAGGCTCAATTGTTAAAAAGAAATATTATAATCAATGTTTGTGTGTCTAATTAATGATACAGATAAAAGACCTTAGATACCCAATGTGATCTTTGAGTTCATTTTGTTAACCAGATTTGTTTTATTTCATGACAGGAATATGTGATTATTTTTTAAAGTTAAACAATAGAAATATTCACACTCCCGTTGTCCTACATGGAAGTAACTAAAGTTAAATGATGGTGTCTTTATTTTCAGATATGTTGTGTTTATTCTGTCTTATACAAGTAGGTGTGGTTTTCCTGTGTCTGTGTGTGTATGTGTTTAAAAACAAAAATAGGAACTAGCCAAACAAATTACTCTGTAATTTGATTTTATTCCTTTTAAACTTTTTAAAATCACAGTTTATATTCAATATTACTTTATATTCATTTCAGATGTCCAGTATAGTGATTATACTATCCTAGTACTCACCTGGCACCATATGTAGTTATCCCAATACTATTTTTCCTGTATTCCCTATGCTGTAATTTACATCCCCATAACTATTCTGTAACTACCAATCTGTACTTCTTGATCCTTTCACTTCTTTCACCCAGTCCCCACTTCCCCTCTGGCAACCACCAGCCCACGCTCTGTGTCTATGAGTCCATTAAACAATATGTTATGGCCATCTAATTCAACAAGTTGATGTAATATAATTATATTCCTTTATATTAATAGTTGAAGAATATTACATGCTATTTATATACACCATAAATGCTACTACATTCTACTATTAGCACACATGTTCTTTCACTTTTTTTTGCCACTACAAAAATTACTTTAATACATGTCCATTTATATGTTCTTTTGTATATTGTTGCTTTTTATTTTTGGATGTGGATATAGTATGCCCGTTTTCCAAGATGTTAGTAAGAATCCACAATTCCCACCACACAGCATGAGAGTTCCATTTTCTTCTTACCATTGCCTGCATTGGATGCTTCCAATATTTTCCAAGTTTATCAACTCAATGGGTGAAAAACAGTATTTTATTTTTGCAGAATGTCATGAGAATTGTGTTACACGGGAATACTGGCTTTGTTAGAGTAGGCCTTTGGTTCCCTCAGGCTATCATTTTGTTAAATGTTACCTTACTAAATAACATCTCAGAATGTCTAATAGAAAGGAGTAAACATATGCAGTGTATATATTTTAACATATTGGTCACATTCATACATTACCTATTCTAGCTCTCAAATATCCCTGTTATGGAGGAGAAATCAAAGCCCCACAGTCACTGATTTCAAAAAAGTCATAGAAGCAATAAATGGCTGGGGTGGAAGTTTGGTTAATTCAAAAAACATGCTTTAATTTTTTCCTAGTCACAATTCCTAGCAGACTCCTAATGTGATCAATATTGTATTTGAGCATTTAAAATATCACAGCCACAATCCTCCCCAAAATAAATGTATGCAAACACGTAATCAAATTTTTTTAAATTTTTTTTTAAAAAATAATTTTATTTTTTTAATGGGGCAACATCAATAAATCAGGATACATATATTCAAAGATAACAAGTCCAGGTTATCTTGTCGTTCAATTATGTTGCATACCCATCACCCAAAGTCAGATTGTCCTCTGTCACCTTCTATCTAGTTTTCTTTGTGCCCCTCCCCCTCCCCCTTTCCCTCTCCCTTTCTCCCCTCCCCTCGTAACCACCACACTCTTATCAATGTCTCTTAGTTTCACTTTTATGTCCCACCTACATATGGAATAATGCAGTTCCTGGTTTTTTCTGATTTACTTATTTCACTTCGTATCATGTTATCAAGATCACACCATTTTGCTGTAAATGATCTGATGTCATCATTTCTTATGGCTGAGTAGTATTCCATAGTGTATATGTGCCACATCTTCTTTATCCAGTCATTTATTGACGGGCTTTTTGGTTGTTTCCATGTCCTGGCCACTGTGAACAATGCTGCAATGAACATGGGGCTGCATCTGTCTTTACGTATCAATGTTTCTGAGTTTTTGGGGTATATACCCAGTAGAGGGATTGCTGGGTCATAAGGTAGTTCTATTTGCAGTTTTTTGAGGAACCACCATACTTTCTTCCATAATGGTTGTACTACTTTACATTCCCACCAACAGTGGATGAGGGTTCCTTTTTCTCCACAGCCTCTCCAACATTTGCTATTACCTGTCTTGCTAATAATAGCTAATCGAACAGGTGTGAGGTGGTATCTCATTGCAGTTTTGATTTGCATTTCTCTGATAACTAAAGAAGATGAGCATCTTTTCATATATCTGTTGGCCATTTGTATTTCTTCCTGGGAGAAGTGTCTGTTCATGTCCTCTTCCCATTTTTTAATTGGATTGTTTGTTTGTTGTTGAGTTTTATGAGTTCTTTGTATATTTTGGATATTAGGCCCTTATCTGAGCTGTTGTTTGAAAATATCATTTCCCATTTAGTTGGTTTTCTGTTTATTTGGTTATCAGTTTCTCTTGCTGAGCAAAACTTCTTAGTCTGATGTAGTCCCATTCATTAATTTTTGCCTTCACTTCTCTTGCCTTTGGAGTCAAGTTCATAAAATGCTCTTTAAAACCCAGGTCCATTAGTTGAGTACCTGTGTCTTCTTCTATGTACTTAATTGCTTCAGGTCTTATGTTTAGATCTTTGATTCATTTTGAGTTAATTTTAGTACAGGGGGACAAACTGTAGTCCAGTTTCATTCTTTTGCATGTGGCTTTCCAGTTTTCCCAGCACCATTTATTGAAGGGGCTTTCTTTTCTCCATTGTGTGTTGTTGGCCCCTTTATCAAAAATTATTTGACTATATATATGTGGTTTTATTTCTGGACTTTCTATTCTGTTCCATTGGTCTGAGTGTCTATTTTTCTTCCAATACTGTGCTGTTTTGATTGTCGTGGCCCTATAATATAGTTTGAAGTCAGGTATTGTAATGCCCCCAGTTTCATTCTTTTTCTTCAGGATTGCTTTTGCTATTCGGGGTTTTTTATAGTTCCATATAAATCTGATGATTTTTTGCTCTATTTCTTTAAGAAATGTCATTGGAATTTTGATGGGAATTGCATTAAATTTGTATATTGCTTTGGGTAATATGGCCATCTTGATTATATTTATTCTTCCTAACCAAGAACAAGGTATATTCTTCCATCTCATTATATCTTTTTCGATTTCCCTTAACAATGGTTTATAGTTTTCATTATATAAGTCCTTTACATTCTTTGTTATGTTTATTCCTAAGTATTTTATTTTTTTTGTTGTTGTTGCAATCGTGAAGGGGATTATTCTTTTGAGTTTGTTCTCAAATGTTTCATTGTTGGCATATAGAAAGGCTATGGACTTCTGTATGTTAATTTTGTATCTTGTGACCTTACTGTATTGGCTTATTGTTTCTAGTAGTCTTTTTGTGGATTCTTTGGAATTTTCAATGTATAGAATCATATCATCTACAAAAAGTGATACTTTTACTTCTTCTTTTCTGATACAATGCCTTTTATTTCTTTGTCTTGTCTGATTGCTCTAGCTAGAACCTCTAGTACCACATTAAATAAGAGTAGAGAGAGTGGACAACCCTGTCTTGTTCCTGATTTAAGGGGGAAAGCCTTCAGTTGAGTGCCATTTAATATGATGTTAGCTGATGGTTTATCATATATGGCCTTTATCATGTTGAGATATTTTCCTTCTATACCCATTTTGTTGAGAGTCTTAAACATAAAATTGTGTTGTATTTTATCAAAAGCATTTTCTGCGTCTATTGATAAGATCATGTGGTTTTTGTTCTTTGTTTTGTTGATATGGTGTATTACGTTAACCGTTTTACGTATGTTGAACCATCCTTGAGATTCTGGGATGAATTCCACTTGATCATGATGTATTATTTTTTTAATATGTTGTTGTGTTCGATTTCCTAGTATTTTGTTTAATATTTTAGCATCTGTATTCTCTACAGAGATATTGGTCTGTAGTTTTCTTTTTTTGTGCTATCCTTGCCTGGTTTTGGAATGAGGGTTATGTTGGCCTCATAAAATGTGTTTGGAAGTATTGCTTCTTCTACAATTTTTTGGAGGACTTTCTGTAGAATAGAAACCAAATCTTCTTTGAATGTTTGAAAAAATTCGCTGGTATAGCTGTCAGGGCCTGGCCTTTTATTTTTGGGGAGGTTTTTAATGGTTTATTCTATTTCTTCTCTACTAATAGGTCTGTTTAGGCTTTCTGCTTCTTCTTGACTCAGTCTAGGAAGGTTGTATTGTTCTAGGAATTTATCCATTTCTTCTAGGTTGTTGAATTTAGTGGCATAAAGTTTTTCATAGTATTCTACAATAATTCTTTGTATATCTACGGTGTCCGTGGTGATTTCTCCTCTTTCATTTTGTATTTTGTTTATATGAGTTCTTTCTCTTTTTTCCTTGGTGAGTCTTGCCAAGGGTTTGTTAATTTTGTTGATCTTTTCAAAGAACCAGCTCCTTGTTCTATTAATTTTTTCTATAGTTTTTCTGTTCTCTATTTCATTTATTTCTGCTCTGATTTTTATTATCTCCTTTCTTCAGCTGGTTTTGGGTTGTCTTTTTCTTCTTTTTCTTGTTCCTTAAGGTGTGAAGTTAAGTGGTTCACTTGGGCTCTCTCTTTTTTGTTCATATATGCCTGAAGTGATATGAACTTCCCTCTTATCACTGCTTTTGCTGCATCCCTTAGATTATGATATGCCGTATTGTCATTTTCATTAGTCTGTATATATCTTTTGATCTCTGTGCTTATTTCTTCTTTGACTCATTCATTTTTTAAAAGTATGTTGTTTAGTTTCCACATTTTTGTGGGATTTTTTTCCTCTTTTTTGCAGTTGAATTCTAGTTTCAAGGCTTTATGATCAGAAAATATGCTTGGTACCACTTCGATTTTCCTGAATTTGCTGATGTTGTTTTTGTGGCCCAACATATGGTCAATTCTTGAGAATGATCCATGTACACTGGAGAAAAAAGTATACTCAGTCACTTTGGGATGAAATGTCCTGTAGATGTCTATCATATTCAGGTGCTCTAGTGTTTTGTTTAAGGCCACTATATATTTGTTGAATCTCTGTTTGGATGACCAATCTAGAGCCGTCAGTGGTGTATTGAGGTCTCCCAAGTATGATTGTATTTTAATCAGTTTTTGTTTTAAGGTCAATAAGTTGCTGTCTTATATATTTTGGTGCTCCTTGGTTTGGTGCATATATATTAAGAATTGTTATGTCTTCTTGATTCAGTGTCCCTTTAGCCATTATGAAATGGCCATTTTTGTCTCTGAGTACTTTTGCTGTTTTGTAGTCAGCATTATCAGATATAAGTATTGCTACGCCTGCTTTTTTTTGGATGTTATTTGCTTGGAGTATTGTTTTCCAGCCTTTCACTTTGAATTTGTTTTTATCCTTGTTACTTAGATGAGTTTCCTGTAGGCAGCATACAGTTGGATTTTCTTTTTTAATCCATTCGGCTACTCTTTGCCTTTTTATTGGTGAGTTTAATCCATTTACATTTAGTGTAATTATTGACACTTGTGAGTTCCCTATTGTCATTTTATATATTGCTTTCTGTTAGTTTTGTGTCTTGTTTGATCCTTCTCTTTTGTTTTTCTATGTTTTGTTTTTATTTGGTGGCATTCCATACATCTTTCCTCTGTTGCTATATTTTTTTATCTCATGTGCTTCTGTGGTGGTTTTTTCAATGGTGATTACCTTTAAGTAATGAAAAGGGTTCCTACCCTGTTCATTGTAGCACACTATTTTGTGAGTACTTTTGCACTCCATTGTCCTTTGCTACTGTTAAACTCCATCCTCTCCCCCCCTTTCTTTTTGTTGTTGTCACAGTTTAAATTTGGTTTTATTGTGTTCTTCTTGGAGCTTTTACTTATGGCTTTGTTTTGTTTTTTTGTTCTTTGTATCTGATTGGAGAACCCCCTTCAGTAATTCCTGGAGTGGGGGTTTTCTGATGATAAATTCCCTCATCTTTTCTGTATCTGTGAATGTTTTTATTTCTCCTTCATATTTGAAGGATAGCTTTGATGGGTATAGTATTCGTGGCTGAAAGTTCCTTTCTTTCAGGACTTTAAATATTGGGGTCCACTCTCTTCTAGCTTGTAGAGTTTCTGCTGCGAAATCTGATGATAATTTAATGGGCCTTCCTTTATATGTTGTATTCTTCTTTTCCCTGGCTGCCTTGAGAATTTTTTTTTTGCCGTTGGTTTGTGCCAATTTCATTATGATATGCCTTGGAGTAGGTTTGTTGAGGTTAAGAAAACTCGGAGTTCTGTTTGCTTCTTGAACTTGAGGCTTTAGTTCTTTCCACAAGCTTGGGAAGTTCTCATCTATTATTTGTTTGAGTATGTTCTCCATTCCATTTTCTCTCTCTTATCCCTCTGATATACCTATTATTCTTATGTTATTCTTTTTGATGGAGCCAGATTATTCTTGTAGGGCTATCTCATTTTTTAAAAATTTTTGAGTCTCTTTCTTCTTCTCTCTGTTGTGCCTCAAGTTGCTTGTCTTCTATTTCACTAATCCTCTCTTCTATCTGGCCTGTTCTATTAGCTAAGCTTGTTACCTCGTTTTTCAGCTCGTGAATTGAGTTTTTCATCTCTGTTTGATTTGTTTTTATAGTTTCAATTTCCTTGGAAATATATTCTTTGTGTTCGTTGAGTTGTTTTCTGAGCTCCCTAAATTGCCTTTCTGTGTTTTCTTGTATATCTCAGAGGATTTTTAGGATTTCTATCTTGAATTCTCTGTCATTTAGCTCCAAGATTTCCAATATATTAAATTTTTTCTCCATAGATTTTTCCTCATCTAGCTGTTACCTTTCTATCTTTTGTATCCATGATATTCAATTTTCTCTTCCTTAATGGCATCTGAGGGTGGTTTTGTTGATAGTATTAATGATATTTAATAAAGAATAAAAAGTTAAAAAAATAAAAAATTGAAGTTTTTAAAAAAAATTAATAATGAAATAAGAAAAAATTAAATAAAATAAAAATTAAAAAAAGGAAATTATTCCCCCCCTCCTTTTTTCCTCTCCTCTCCTCTCTCCTCTTTCTTGAGAAAATCTTGTGGTGAACTGTGAATTATATTGTATTAAATAGAACAAACAATGCCTGTAATGGAGGGCCTGAATTGGGGAAAAGTAATAAAGGGGCAAGAAAAAGAAAAAAAAGAGAAAAAAGAAGGGGGTATGGACTCACAAAAAGCAAATAAGGAAAAAATTTGGATCAAGAATAAAATGATTTGCTTTTAGGTGTTGGTTGTCTAAGAGTTATGATGAGAGGAATAAGAGGGAAACAGAAAAATGGGGGGACAAATTAAAAAATTACTATTGTATTTAGTGGAACAAGAACTAGATAAAATGGAGAGCCAGGGATGGGAGCACTGCTAGTGAGTTAAAAAGGTGAAGTAAAATCCTCCCAAAATGCCACAAACATATGTTTGAGTCCCAGATTAGATCATTTGTTCATTATTGAGGTTTGAATGAGAGGAGATGTAAAGGAGAAAGGAAGAAACTAATATAGAGGGAGAATAGAAAGAGAGAGAGAGAGAGAAAAAAAGAGGGAACCACTAAAAGAAGAAAAAAGAAAAAAGAGGAAAGAGAGAGCGAGAGAGAGAGTTAAGGGTTTTGGAGTGCAACCCTCATAGAGAGAAAGGAAGAGGAAAGAAAAGATAATGAGAGATGTAACACTTATGGGTGGTGCAGTTCAAGGAGAGGAGAGAGTAAGACTGGCAGAGAGTTAATCGACCAAATTGGAGGAGGGAAAAAAAAATATCAAGAATGAAGATAAGAGAAAGAAATGAACAAATATAATAAAATGGGATAGGTTATAAAGTTTGCGGATTATTCTTGATTTTGAGAGGTTATCTTCTTGCTTTTTCTTTTCTCTCCCTCTTCCTGGTCAGTGACTCTGTACCCCGGGTTCTGCCCCTTTGGCACACTCAGGTAGAGGTTTGCAGTTCATAATTCTCTATGGTGATGTCACGTATTGTGCTTCAGTCTCGTTGGCAGTCAAGGCTCATTAGCATTTATAGGCTCCACCAGTGAGAGAGTTCGTGTTCCTGGAGCCTTTCTCCTAGACTTTCCTTCCTCAATTAGTAGCCTGAGAATCCAGCTATGGGGTTGCTGCTGCCTCTGCCTGGATAGTAAGAGGCTCAAAAAGCTGGCAAATTCCCACTCACTACAGGGCTCTGGGTAAGGCTCAGTCAGCCAGAGCTGCTAGCATAATCAGGCGGGGCTTCTGCCCACTCAAAGACCTCTGTTTCTGCCACTCTCTCCGGTAACACGGGCAGGCCTCCACTCCCGGGGTGTTTGGAGGAAACTGTCACTCACTATCTGCGTGCACAGACCAGGATATCAGGCTGGCTGTCTCACACTCTGAGAGAAACCCCCACCCGCATGGAAAAGATTCAGCGTTGGAATTGGCTCTCGCTCCATCCCCATGCATGGCTTTTTCAAGGTGCTGGGGCTGCCCGAGATTCCGCTTTTGGCCCACTCAAAGGCCCCTGACTCTGCCCCTCTGTGGAATAACATGGGCGCGCACTGCAGAGGCACTCAAAGGAATCTCTCGCTCACTATCTGTGCACACAAACCAGGATATCAGGCCGGCCGCCTCACCCTCTGAGTGAAACCCCCACCCGCACGGATAAGTTCCAGCGTAGGAATTAGTTCTCACCCCCTCCCCGTGCGCAGCTTTTTAAGGGCACTGGGGCCATCCGGAGATTCCACTTTCGGCCCACACAAAGGCCTCTGACTCTTCTTCTCTGTGGGATAATACTGTCGCCCACTCCCGGGGCTTTGGAAGGAATCTCTCACCCACTATCTGTGTGCGCCGACCAGGAGATTGGGGAAAATGGCTGCCCCACTTGTCTTTCTTTGTCTGTGTTTGGCGCGAGTGTTAGCTTGTATTGCCCAGGTTGCCACAGGAACAGTTTTTCCTCGGCTTGGATCTCCATACCACAGCCTGGTTTGGCCATTTGTGCCGCGGCCTTGCTCTATTCACCCTCTTTGCCTGCCTTAGTTTCTATATTCTCAGTTCCCAGTGAAAGCCACCTTGTTTAGGTTAGTGAGGAAGGCGGAACATTTCTTACTCCCTATTTCCTTCAGGTTTTGATTATATATTTAGCCAATTTTTTGCTTGACCATACCTTTGGGTGTATTGTGAAACATCTGGAGGCTCCAAGGATAGGTTTTTCTGTTTCTGGTTGAAGATCTTATTGAGATTTATCGGTATCGCTTGTTACCCCGCCATTATTCTGACGTCATCTCCTCAAATTTTTATATTGTAAGTTATTGAAGCTACCTCCTGGACCCCCAGACCTCTTCTATACACTATTTATAGACCAGGTGAAGGACTCCTCATTCAAAGTAAACCAAAGGAAATGTGGAGCTGCTGTGGGCATTCTTCTTCATGAAAGAGGCTTGCCATTTGGGTGGACCAGCTCTTTGTTGGTTAATTCCTGGGCAATGGGGACGCCTGCCATAACTTCAGCCCATTTCTTCACTGAAGAAACCAAAGTAACTGCCTTGTATGTCATTTATGCTTCTTGCTTCTATTCTTGCCTGATCAGAAAGAAAAGCAAAAGTAAGTCTTTTTGTTTTTGAGTGGCTAGTAGAATGTAAATATATATATTATCCTGTGATGGACATATATTAGAATTGTGGTTAAATCATTTTGTGAAATTACAGCATTTGAAAATCCAGCTTCTTAGTAAGCAAGACTTGAGGATATTGGCATCAAATAAAATGATGCAGTCAGCCATGGACAACCATGATTATAAGCAGAAAAAACTGTTACATGCAGCACAATGCAAAGAGGACTGAACTAGAATTTGGTTCACTTGCATTCGTTGTAAACATATATCAGAAAATATTTTATATGTAAAAATATTTTCTGCATATGTATATGGCCTAAAAATAATATAACTCTACATACAGAATAAGGAAGAATATCTCAAATATATAAGAAATAATTTATGTATACCACCCAGTTCACACTGGAGTCCCAGTGTATTAACCTTTTTGTTCACATCCTCCTCCTTCCTCACTAGAGGGTATTATTATTCTAAATTGTGTGCTTTTGGTTCCCTGGATTTTCTTTAAAAATTTCTACCATATGTATATATCCTATTTTTTTAAAAAAAACCTTACATGTTCTTGAAATTTCTATGTAAGATATCATATTATGTGTATTAGGGTTTCCTAGAGAAACAGAACCAATAGGCTGTGTGTATATATGAAGAGAGATTTATTTTAAGGAATTGGCTTTTGTGATTCTTAGGCTTGTCAAGACTGAAACCTGCAGAACAAATCAGAAGACTGGGATCCAGGGAAAAATTGATGTTGTAGCTCAATTTTGACAACAGTCTGAAGGAAGAATTCCTTCTTCCTTGGGTACCTCAGGCTTTTCTTAAAAGGCCTTTACCTGATTGAATGAGACCCATCCACATTATGGACTGTACTCAAGGTCAATTGACTTAAACATTAATCACGTCTAAGTATTGATTCACAGCAACATATAGACTGGTGCTTAATTAATCCTTGGTACTATATATGGTATTGGAGTAAGGATAGACACAAGACCCATGACATGGAATTGAGAGCTTAGAAATAAACCCATGCTAATTTTTGACAAAGAAGCCAAAAACATACAATGGGGAAAAGAAAGGCTATTCAGTAAATGGTGTTGGGAAAGTTGGGAAGCTACATGCAAACTAGAATGAAACTATTGTTATTTGACACCATATAAAAATAACTTGAAATGGATTAAAGACTTAAGTATAAAACCTAAAACATTAAAAATAAAGAAGAAAACATAGATACTAAACTATGGACCTTGGTCTCAGAGGCTTTTCTAAACTTGACCCCAAAGGCAAGGGAAGTAAAAGCAAAATTAAATGAATGGGGCTACATCAAACTAAAAAGCTTCTGCTCAGCAAAAGAAACCATCAACAAAGCAAAAAGGCAACCAATAAAATGGAAGAAGATATTTGCAAATGATACCTCTATTAAGGGGCTAACATCCAAAATATATAAATAACTCATACAACTCAACAACAACAAAACACAAACAATCCAATTAAAAAATTGGAGAGGGCCTGACCTGTGGTGGCGCAGTGGATAAAGCACTGACCTGGAATGCTGAGGTTGCCGATTCAAAACCCTGCACTTATCTGGTCAAGGCACATATGGGAGTTGATACTTCCTGTTCCTTCCCCTTTCTCTCTCTCTCTAACCCTCTCTCTCCTCTCTAAAATGAATAAAAAACAAAATTGGAGAGGATGTGAACAGACGTTTTTCCCAGGAGGTCATACAAATGGCCAACAGATATACGAAAAGATGCTCAACTTTATAAGCTATAAGGGAAATAAAAATCAAAACCACAATGAGATAGCACCTCACACAAGTTAGAATAGCTATTATCAATAGGATAAGAAATAGTGTTGGGAAGGTTGTGGAGAAAAAGGAACCCTCATTCACTGCTGATGGGAATGTTAACTAGTACAGCCACTATGGAAAACAGTATAAAATTTCCTTAAAAAATGAAGACTAGAGTTACCATATGACTCAGCAATTCCTCTTCTGGGTACCTACCTTAAAATTTGAAAACAAGTATTCATAAAGATATACAAGGGTGGGCAAAAGTAGGGTTATAGTTGTTCATATGAAAAATAATACAATAAATAAGAAATAATAATACAAGAATAAACTGTGTTTTTTGTATTACAACTGTAAACCTACTTTTCCCCAGTCCTGTATGTACCCCTGTGTCCATTCCAGCATTATTTATGGTAACCAAGACATGTAAACAACCATGTGTCCTTTGATGGATGACTGGACAAAAAATAGAGGTACATACATACTCAGCCATAAGAAAAGATGAAATACTGCCATTTGCAACAACATGGAGATGTTGAGATTATCAAGCTAAGTGAAAAAAATTAGATGAAAAAGGACACAAATTATATGATTTTATCATATGTGGAATATAAAACAGAAAGCAACAAATGAATACATTAAATAAACAAACTGCTAGACAGAGGCAAGAGTATGGTGGTTACCAGAGGGAAAGGGTGGTGGGAGGAGGATGAAGAAGGTAAAGTGGGTCAAATACACGGTGACAGAAGACTAGGCCTTGGATGTAGGCACACTATGCAACAGGCAGGTGACATATTGTAGAATTGCGCACTTGAAACTTATATAATGTTATTAACCAATATTATCCTAATAAATTTAATTTAAGAAACAACTGGGTAATATAACCTCACCACATAGGCACATAAAATTAACCATCCACTATGTGTATTTCTCTGGGATTTGCTTTTTTCATTTAGCATTTTGTGTTTGAGATTCTTTCAACTCTAATTCTGGTTCATTTAGTTTTTCTGCTAAACGGTATTTTGTTGCATAAACATATCACAACTTATTTATTCATTTGTTCCTATTGATGAACATTTGAGTTAGTTCCTTTTTGTGTATTACAAACAATGTTACTATGAACATTTTAGATTGTTATTCTTAGTGTTCAAGTACAAGTCTTTCTTTAGATTGTATACATAGAAGTAAGCCTTCTGGACCATAGGATACGTACACATTCAGTTTGCATAATGCCAAATTTTTGTTCCAAGAGATGTGACAGTTCATACTCCCATCACAGCTGGTGAGAGTTGTGCCCTGTTGTGCCTCGTCTTTGTTTTGTCAGGCTTTTAAACGTTTGCCAATGTTGTAGTCAAAAATAGGATTTGGGGATTTTCTCATTAAGCCTGTTAAATACTAGCTGTATGATCATTGTAAAATCACGAACAGTAAGGCTCCATCCAGCCTGCTTTAATTTCTCCTGATCTCAAACTCTTACCTCAAATTATTAGATAGATAATGTTAGAAAACAAAGAATACTAATTTGCTGTGCTCTTACAGTGAAGACATTTAATTTAACTTGCTTCAGGATGTTCACTGGGTTAACGAGCCAGAGTATAAATCAGGCAGTGGGGTGTCAATTTTTGAATAAGGGACCCAAGAAGTACGGCTATTTTTACACAAGACAGTTGGGTAGGAACGGAATTACAGTTTGCCTAAAGGCAATAGGATGATTGCAACTGAGTTTTTCATGTTAAACAGATGTTCCAGTCACTTGAAATATTACAGTCCACTCTGGGCTTCTTTCTAGTTAACATATTTTCTATCAGAGGGCTGTAATTTGCAAGAACTTAGGGCAGTGAAATGGGGCTTGAAAACTTGAGAGCCTTGCTTTATCATGTTAATTTAAAAAAGCCTTTTCTAAATTCTCAGAAAACATTTTTCTCAGATTATTATTATTTCAAGGAGAGATAATTTTATAATCTATTTTTTAAATAAAAGCCTGTGCTATTCAAATGCACAAAAATACCTACTCTGAGAGCAACATTTTGCCTACTTTTTGGACTTCAAGAAGAATCAACAATTCCATTTCCATCTGTTACTAGTGCTGAGAGCAATTTGTATTTGAAGGTTGCCATCTGAATAGTAAGATGGACATCAAGAACTTGACGTAAAAAGTTGTCTAAAAGAAGCCTACTACTTTATTTAACAAGTTCTGCTAAGAGATAGTCCAGAGTTGGTACACCTCTCTCTAAAGGACAAGGTAGTAAATACTTTAGGCTTTGTGGGCCATACGGTCTGTTGCAACTACTTAACTCTGCTGTTATAGCATGACAGTAGCCACAGACAACATAAATAAATTTGTGTGATTGTGTTCCACTAAAACTTTATTCAAAAAACAGGTGGTGGACTGGACATAGCTTGCAGGTTGCAACTTACCAACCCAATTTAGAGAATAAGTAAATGATATTAATTGTGAAGCATAATGCATAAAATGTTTTTTGCATGTTCTTTCTCCTCTTGCCTCTCTGGTATCCTTTAATTTGAGATAATCCTGCCATCCCTTATTACTTATTCAGAACATAATTACCCTGGGCTTTGTGTTGAGCTATCAGTACTGCATTTAAAAAGGTTAATGCATTCTTCTTAAGCACATGGTCTATCTCAGGGGACTGTTTATCTGAAAGTTTTGACTGAATTAGTTTATTTATTGATTGCACAGTCCTTCTGTCAGGTTGGGCAAGGGCTGGTCAGCTAGTTAAAGCTACAGTTTGGACAGGTGTTTAAGCATGTAAACCAAGGGCCTGCAGGGAGTGGGTGAGCTTTCCCCTGTATCTCTGGCCTGATGGCAGTCAACATTCCTCCCACTGCCCATCATGTGCCAGCTCCAGGAGGCCAAGTGCACACATTGTGACATATCACAAGTATTCTCGGGCCTCTTACACAATCAACTGAGCACAGCATGGGTGTGAACCTGAACCAGCAAGTTCTACATATGGCTAATATTGTGGACTTTCGTGGGAATTATTCACCAGTGGCTCTCCTCAGATGGGCCATGATGTGTGTGCCTGGGATGTGGAGGGAGGTCAGTACTTCCTTTTATTTCTCATGAGCTCATTATCCTCTTTGCATCTTCCCCCCACTATGCTAGAACAAATTACTGTCTTCTTCTTAGACCTCCAAAGTTCTTTCCTGATGATGAGTCTTCTTACCACACATAACCTTTCTCCACACAGCAAGCAGCCAGAGCGACCTCCTAGAAATGTAGTTCTCTTCATGCCATTGCATGACTTACTATTTTTTTTGGCTTCACATTGCTTGTAGGAGAAAGCCAAAGTCTATGCCTGTACTGGCCGCAGCTCACCTCTGCAACCTCTAAATCCACTCTCTCCCATGCTCTTGTGTTTCATTCACATTCGCATTGCTTAGTTTCTGGAGCTAATTCTCCAATACTGGCTCCCACCCAAGAACCTTTACTCTTGATGTTTTGTGTTTAGTTTTGACTTCTTAAATTGAAAAGATCTATAATTTGCTATAATGTGGTCTATGACAAGTCATATTATATAGGGGTTCAACTTGTTCTAACAGTCATTTCAAGTCTGATATATCACTTATAAATTTTAGTAATTGTTGTTATTTGGCAGTAGTCTAGAAATGTGAAGAAGAAATTTGGTGATTTCAATCACCAAGAAACATATACCTAGTCTTATGAAATACCAGTTAAAGAGTCCTTGTAACAAGTATTGCCAATGACAATGACTTCCAAACATTGGCAAATCTGGATATTTCCATGATTAATTAGGTTGAAAAAAAATAACTAACTTCATGTAAAATATATTAAAAATTGAGTCAAATTCAGATTTACATTGGTTATGATTTGTCTTGTATTTGGCTTAATTTCTTATCCAAGAAACAGAAATGTTACCCAAACTTCCCCCCTGCTAAATGTGGGGTTCCAGTTGCCCTGGAGCAGTGCTTTTTGTTTTCCAGAGGCTTTTGTGAAAGCATAGAGGCTTCAGACAGTATAATTTCCTGGTCTCCCTTCTTTCAATAAATGACGTTACTGATATATAATGTGATTTTGAAATGATGATATTTCTTTTCCCCCCACAAATCAATGCTGTAATTATTCTACAGGAATAGTGGAAAGCTAATTGAGACCTCAGTAAATTATACCAAGGGTAAGAGGCTAACTCTTATCAGGAGAAACTCCCTGTGTATTGGTTGATATTATTTATTTGGTGTCATGGTATTGGCTATTTACTTAATTAAAAAAAAAAGATAAAAAATAAATGAATAAAAAATCTTAAGCATCATAGAGATTCTTTATTATGTTTTTGACCCTATAATATAAGTGGTAATAAGATAATGGATTTATAACATTTAAAAACTGACATTTCTTTTTTAAAATTATAATGCTACCAACTCCCAAAAGTACCAAGACTATAAAGGAGAGAAGGGAGACATCAAAGTATGGTAGAAAATAGTAATGCTTCATTTGTTCACTTATTTAGCAAATTTTTTAAGGACCAAAATTTATGTTAACAATATAGAATTTTTAGTCTTAATAATGAAAGAACTTCTTACCTCACATTATTTTATTTGACAACCTTCCTAGGATTATGACTATGACATTGTCAGAATGAAAAGAGCTATGGCCTTGTTGCTAGAAGGACTAGTTTCAACTTACAGCTTTTACACTTCTTGCTATGCTCCAAAAAAACTCAGTTAACTTCTTCACAACGCATTTGTCCTATCAGTTGAATGGAGATACTCATGCCTACTTCAGAGAATAATTTATGAATTAAGTGAGCTAATCATGGAATGGTTCTTTGTAAATTATAACGTACAACAAATTCTCACTTTAAAAAAAGGAGAAATGGTAGCCTATTGTTTTGAGAGCTTATCAGAGTTATAAATGTCGAAACATTGATCTGATGCCTGACCTGTGGTGGCACAGTGGATAAAGCTTCGACCTGGAAATGCTGAGGTCGCCAGTTCGAAACCCTGGGCTTACCTGGTCAAGGCACATATGGGAGTTGATGCTTCCTGCTCCTCCCCCCTTCTCTCTCTCTGTCTCTCCTCTCTCTCCCTCTCTGTCTCTCTCTCCTCTCTAAAAATAAATAAATAAAATAAAAAAAAAACAAAAAAAAACCATTGATCTGAGAAAGTTCCACTGATAATAGAAGGAAAAAAACTCACGTTTGCTAACATCTGTAAAACCTTCTAAATCAATCAACTCAGGATCTGCACTGTTTGAGCAGTCACTGGACATCATTGTGGTTTTGAATTACAAACTTTAATATTTTACAAATATACCCTATTAAAATGGAAAGAAGAGAATTAAGAAAATTTACATTACTGTAAGCTCTAACCTCTTTGCCCAATGAGTATGTCATGTTAAGCAGTTCTATTTACCTTTCTCTACATACCGAGAAGACCAGTTCCACACAAATCCATTGAGATCTGATGTTTTCTGCAGTTTTATAATTTACTTGTTTACATTTGACTTGATACATAATATTTCAAACTCAGTAAACTTTTTAAAAAATGTATTCTTGGACAATACTTTGAACACTGAAGAAAGATACAGGAAAAGTAAAAAGAAGTCAATACTTGTGGAATAAAATTTCCAATGGTAAATAAAGAAAACCATACAAACTTTCTTCTTTGAAACCTCTTTACAGTAAAGAAAGATGCTTAGCAGCTAAGTACAGTATATTTATTAGAGAGGAAAGATAGGAATAACTCTCTTAAATGCTTTGAAGTTAGAAACTAGATTTTTAAAATCATTGTCATTGACTGTCATAGTATCTGTTATATATTTGATGCTTAATAAATATTTAAAAATTAATAACCAAACTTAAATTCTACATTTCCTCCCTAAATCCAACTAAAATAAGATATCAAGTATGTTAATGAATGAAAAATACTAAGTAATGAGGATAAGCAGTGCTGATGTGTAAGGGCAGTTAGGATAAATCACTCAGAAAATTTAAGAGGGAATGAGGAAATGTTTCCAGTATAGAAAATAGCAAGTCAGACCCTGGCTAGTTGGCTCAGTGGTAGAGCATCAACTCGGTGTGTGGAGATCTCGGGTTTGATTCCTGGTCAGGGCACATAGGAAAATTGACCACCTGCTTCTTCCCTTACTCTCTTCCTCTTCTTTCTCTCCCTCTCTCTCTCTTTTCTTCCTGCAGCCATAGCTTGATTGGTTGAAGTGCTTCAGCACTGGACACTGAGGATGGTTCTGTGGAGCCTCCCCCTTAGGTGCTAAAAAATAAAATAAAATAGCTCGGTTGCAAGTATGGCCACAGATAGGCAAAGCATTGGCCCCAGACCAGGGTCTCTGGGTGGATTCCTATCAGGGAGCATGTGGAAATGTGTCTCTCTCCCCTCCTCTCAATTAAATTGGAAAAAAAATAGCAAGCACAAGTAACTTGTGACAGAAATTCTGGCTTGCCCCTCAAATAGCAGAGGGATCAATAACCATGGGTAGACAGAAGATGAGGTAAGAGAAGCAATGAGGACCTAGATCAAGTCAGACCAAATGGGCCACTCCAACAACTTGGGTTTTTACTCGGAGTGTGATGGAGAGTATGGCAAGTCTTTAGCAGTGAGTGAGGTGACCTCCTGTTTTACAGGATCACTCTGATAGCTATTGTATATTGGTTGAAAGGGAGTCACACGTGGAAGCAGAAAGACCAGTTGGGAGATACTGCAAAAACCCCAGTGAGAGATGATGAAGATACAAAGAAAAGTGATAAAAAGGGGGAAGGTTTTGGAGCTATTTTCAAGGTAGAACCTGCAGGTCTTATAAAGTAAATTGAACGTGAAATATAAGGAATGGAAGAGTCAGGGCTGATGCCAAGGTTTAGAAACTAAGCAGCTGTGGTTCCACAAAGTGCAGTTCCCATTAAGGGAGATGTTATCTTAGTGATAGCATGATTGAACATGCAGAAAACACAGAAGAATAGAATTAACACCTAAGTTTAACATACTGTCTGGTGCAAAGTAACGTACAAAAATTAACTGAATTTTACACATTAGAAAGAAAAAAATAAGATTATTATAATATTATAAAAAATAACTGGGATAAAATCGACAGTGATGTGATTTTGAAATAATATTTCTTCTTTCCCACCCCCGCAAATGGGTTCTGTAAAGTTCCTGGGGGAATGAGATGTACTGCTTTCATTATCCTCAACAACAACAATTTGACATCCATCCACAGACAAAAGTGCCTGTGTGGGCATTATGGGATCTCGGTAGGATATTGTGAAACCCCAATGCAGTCCAATACTGCACTGTTTCAAGAAGACAGGCTTTGAGAAGTGCAATCCAACACTGTACCATTTAAATAAAGCAGGCTGACACCCAGGTAGCTGACTTAACAACAGTAGTTTCAGTGACAGACCTGGAAACAGCTCCACACCCTGATGATCTGGCTACAGCCCCATTTGGCCTTGGGTCTGTCACCAGCAGTATATGCTAAGGGATCTGGGAATAGTCATGCCCATCCATGCATAATGTAAAAGGCATAGAAACTCAAAGTCCTTGCCATAAACCCAAAGTGGCCCATGAACCGGCCCTAGCCCCTTTTAGTTATAGTTCATGTGTCTCTGGAGGTAAGCCTGCCAAATTCAGTCAGAATGTAGATTCTGAGGCCTGGCCAGTTGGCTCAGCGGTAGAGCGTTGGCCTGGCGTGCAGGGGACCCGGGTTCGATTCCCAGCCAGGGCACATAGGAGAAGTGCCCATTTGCTTCTCCACCCCCCCCTCCTTCCTCTCTGTCTCTCTCTTCCCCTCCTGCACCTAAGGCTCCATTGGAGCAAAGATGGCCCGGGCCCTGGAGATGGCTCCTTGGCCTCTACCCCAGGTGCTAGAGTGGCTCTGGTCACGGCAGAGCGACGCCCCAAGGGGCAGAGCATCGCCCCCTGGTAGGTAGAGCGTCGCCCCTGGTGGGCATGCCGGGTGAATCCCGGTCGGGCGCATGCGGGAGTCTGTCTGACTGTCCCCATTTCCAGCTTCAGAAAAATACAAAAAAAAAAAATGTAGATTCTGAAAGGGCAATATAATTAGGCTCCAGCCATCTTAGGCACAGTCCACAAGCCAGGCAAAAGGACCTGGTAAGAGACAGTCCCATCTGAGCCCCTGGAGATCCTTACAGAATCCTGTAGTCAGTTGAAGCCCCTCCAGCTGTAGTCAATGAGCAGTCAGCCTGTACAAGGACCTGGAAAGAGACACATCCTTCAGTTCCTACAGAGAGCCAAGTCTGCAAGATCACCTTGAGCTGTTAAACCTACAACAGCACTGACATTTATTTTCATCCAGCCCCTCTCAGCCATTGTCCAGAGTCAGTCTCACCCATCCAGAGCCCAGACAAGAGTTTTTCCTAAAGACCTGGTTGGAGCCACACCCATCTATACACCAATAATAGACCTAGTGTCTAAGGACCCAATTTTGGACCTTTGAGCTCAACTTTGTCTTAGCACCACATAACTATATAAGGTACTGGAGACAGTTCTAAGCACCCAGGGGTCAAACAGGATCTATGTCTCTCCAAACCCCTGCAAATAAACCCACCAACTAAAAACCGCACTGAATACCCAGGAATAGTCCATAACTGGCTCCAACCCAGTATGAATACAATTCCAGAGGCAATCCCATCACCCTGGGGAACTGACAGATGCACAGATACGAAAACAAGGTTACATAGAACACAAAGAATTGGGCATATATGACATCGCAGTCCCATTAATTGTCTGCAAAAAAAGAAATTCTATGATTTCCCTGACAAAATATTCAAACTAATCACCTTAAAGACACTCATAATTAAGGCAAAATTAATAGGCAACAAATTGAACTCAGAGAAAAAATACTTGCACAAAATGAGAAATGTAATAAAAATACAGAAACCATAAAAAAGGACCAAACAGAAATCCTGTAGTTGAAGAACACAAAAGAATTCAGTAGAGAACTTCAACTACAGACTTGATCATACAAAAGAAAGACTCAGCAAACTTTATTGAAAGATAATTTGAAATTAGTCAGTTGGAAGGAACAAAAAGAAAAAGGAATGAAAAAGAGTGAAGAAAGCCCATATGAACTTTGTGACACTGATGAGTAACTGAACATTATATCACAGGAGGCCCAGAAGAGTCAGAGAGCTTATTTAAAACACTAATAAATTAAAACTTCTCAAGTCTTAAGAAAGAGATAGACATACAGATATGGGAGCTCAAGGGAGCCCAAGAAAGATCAACTCAATGAAGATGACTCCAAGACATTATAGTAGAAATATTAAAAATCAAAAACAATGAGAATTTTGAAAGAAGCAAAAGAAAAACTTCCTCAGCACAAATGATAGTTTCAAAAAGGTTTCAACGGATTTCTATGCAAAAATCTTGACATTTCGGAGAAAATGGCATGATACATTCAAAATCCAACCAATTGGATAACCTGAAATAAATGAATAAATTCCTAAAAACATACAATGGCAACTAAGGAGATTAAAGTAGTAATCAAAAACCTAACAAAGAAAAAACCCAGGACCAAATGGTTCCACTAGTAGATTCCACCAAAATCTACTGAAGAAAAATTAATTCTGATCTTTCTCAGTTTCTTCTAAAACATTGAACAGGGAGAACATTTTCAAGAATATTCAACAGTACATTGAAAACTACAGTACAACATTCCTAGTGAATATAGATACAAAAATTCTCAACAAAATACTAGCAAGTAGAATTTAACAGCACATTTAAAAAACCATACTCCATAATCATGTAGGATCTGTTCCTGAGATGCAAAGATGATTCTATATACACAAATTAGTAAGTGTGATACACTAAATTTATAGGATGAAGAATAAAAATAATTTGGTACTTTCAATAGATATAGAAGAAAAATTTGACAAAATTCAGCACTCTTTCATGATAAAAGCTCTCAATGAATTGTATATAGAAAGAATGTACTTCAATATAAAACAAGCCATATATGATAAACCTACAGCTAATAATGGTGAAAAGCTGAAAGCTTTTCCCTTGAATTTAGGAACAAGATAAGGTTACCTGCTATTACCATCACTATTCAATGTAGTTCTGGAAATTCTAGCCAGATATGTAGACAATAATAAATGAATACATAAAAATTAAAATAAATTAAAAATATCCAAATAAAAAAGTTCTTTGTTTGCTGATACTATGGTTTTATATAGAGAGAACTCTGAAGTCTCCACCAAAAAACTGTTACAAGTAATCAACAAATTTATTCAAGTTGCAAGATACAAATCAACATATAAAAATCAATTGACTTTCTATACACTAACAAGAAAATATCTGAAAAAACTAATAAAGAAAAACAATGTCATTCACAATATCATTAAAAACAATAAACTACTTAGAAATAAATTTAACCAAGATCAATATACTAATAACTATAAGACAATTATGACAGAAATTGAAGACACATAAATGGAGAAATATCTCATGTTCATAGATCAGATAAATCAATACTGTTCAAATGTTCATATTATCCAAAGCCATCTATAGATTTAATACAATCTCTATCCCAATTTCAAGGTTATTTCTAACAGAATTAGAAAAGCCCTGAAACCAGTGTAGAAATACAATATACCAAAAGCAATCCTGTGAAAAAACAAAGCTGGAAATATCACATTTTCTAATTTCAGATTATATTTCAAAGATTTAGTTATCTAAACAATATGATACTTACATAAATACAGACACACCAATGAAAGAGAATCAAGAGTTCAGAAAGAAACCTATGCATATATGTTCAACTAATATTGGATAAAAGAGTCAAAAATACTTAAATGGGGAAAAGAGATTTTTCAATAAATGCTGTTGGAAAAATTGGATATTCACATACAAAAATATTAGACTGTATGTTGCACCATTTATAAAAATTTACTCAAAATGGATTAAAGGTTTAAATATAAGACCTGATACTATAAAATGCCTAGAAGAAAACATAGGGAAAAGCTCCTTCATGTTGATCTTGGTAATGGTTTTTGGATTTGACAGCAAAAGCATAAGCAACAAAAATATAAAACCACTAACTGGTATTACATCAAATTATAATAAGCTTCTGCACAGCGAAGAAATCAGTCAATAAAATGAAGACGCAACCTACAGAATAGGAGAAAATATTTTCAAATAATGTGTCAGATAAGGGGTAAACATTGAAAAATATATAAAGAACACATTTTTACTCAATGGTAAAAAAATCTTAATAATCAAATTTAAAACTGGGCTAATGACCTGAGTAGACATTTCTCCCAACAAGACATTTAAATATTCAAGAGATATATGAAAATATGCTGTGTCACTAATTGTTACAAAAATACAACTCAGAACTACAAATAAGATATTACCTCATACTTGTCAGAATGCTATTATCAAAAAGATAAGAAATATCAAGTGTTGGTGAGCATGTGGAGAAATTGAAACCCTTTATCATTATTGGTGCGAATGTAAATTGGTACAGCCACTAAAGAAAACCATATAGTTTCCTCAAAATGTTAACAATGGAATTACTATGTAATCCAACAACGCTACTTCTGGGTACATAGTTCAAAAGAAATGAAATCACTATCTCAAAAAAATTTCTGCACTCCCATGTGCATTGCAGCATTATTTACAATAACCAAGACATGGAAATATGCTATGTATCAATTGTTGGATGAGCGGGTATATATAATAAAGTACAATTCATCCATAAAAAGAAATAAAATTTTGCCATTGGTGACAACATAAATGGACTTTCAAGACATTAGGCTAAGTGAAATAAGTCAGACAGAGACAGACAAATACTATATGATCTAATGTATATCTTTAAAAAAAAACAACAACCTGAACTCCTAGAAACTAAAAGTAGAATGGTGGTTTCCAGGGGCTAGAAAGTGGGGGAAATGGGTAATATTGGTCAAAGGGTACAACGTCCTGTTCAAGATGAGTAGGTCCTGGTGATCTAACATACAGCATGTTGGCTATAGTTAACAATTGTGTATTATATTCTTGAAAGTTACTAAAAGAGTATGGATCTTAAATATGTATTCTCATCACACACACAAAAAAGGTATTTATATGAGGTAACGGATGTGTTACTTAGCATTATTTGTTAGTCACTTCACATATACAGGTATCAAACTCTCACATTATAACTTTAAACTTGTGTAATGTTATATGTTAATTATATCTCAATAAAACTGGAAAAAATAAAAATAAAAAATCTAAATTAAATCATGTAACTAGCTAGGTTTAAATCTATATGAAATAACTTGGATATAATTGCATTGTATCTAACAGTTTCAAGACCTCTATAGAGATTAACTTAAACACCATTGAGAAAAATTAAAGATGACCTAAATAAATGAATGGATATCATTATATTTTATATGTAAGAATTCTCTCCTAAATCTATCTACAAATTCAATGAAATCCAAATTAAAATCCAAGAAGATTCATTTCATGAAAATTTAGAAACCAACTCTAAAATTGATAGGTAAAACTGAGAACCAAGAACAGAAATGACGTTCTTGAAGAAGAGGATCAAAAACAGGGCCTAACAAATATAATATTCAAACTTATAAAGTTATAATAATTAAGCAGATGTACTGTTAACATAAGGATAAAGGCATAAAGGAACAGAGTAGAGAAATGTAAACTCACCCATGCATGCAAGAACACTTACTTGGTTTATGACTAAAGTAGCTCTGCAGCTCAACAAAGAAAGGAAAGAATTTTCCATAAATATTGAGTATTCATGTAGAAAAAAAAATTAAATTGAATTTATTGAGGTCATGTTGGTTAATAAAATTATATACATTTCAGGTGTACAATTCTATAATACATCATGTGTATACAGTATTGTGTTTACCACCTCAAGTCAGTTCTCCTTCCTTGACCATTTATCCTCCTTTCACCCTCTTTTACCTCCCTCCCTTTTCCTTTTTAGAAAAAACAAAAGTTCACCATTACTTTAAACACAAACAAAATTAGTTTCATTTGGATTACAGATCTGCCAAGGGTAGAAACAATAAAAACTTATAAAAATAAACTAAGATAATATCTTCATGTTGTTGGGATTAAGAATAAACAAAAATATAATGACCATCAAAGAAAAAATTAATATTTTGTCAACTTATTAAAATTAAGAACCTCCATTTATCAAAAGACATCATTAAGTAAGTAAAAGATAAGTCAAAGAGGGGAGACGTTAATACAACATGTATAATCTATAATAGGAGTCTTTTCAAAATATACAGAGAATTTCTTCAAACCAATCAGGTAGACAACTCAACATAAAATAGACAAGAAACTTGAATATCTTAAAGAAGACATTCAAATGATTGATAAGTATATTTAGCCCCCCCAACTTCATTAGTGTACAGGGACACACAAATTTAAACATCCATGGTTTTATAACTAAATCCCAGTAGAGTGTCTAAAAATTAATTAGACTGACCTTACCAAATGTTGGTGAAGAAGTAGAGCAACGAGAACTCTCATTTATTGCTGATCAGAATGTAATTTGGTCACCTACTTGGGCAAATTATGTGTCATCATTTACTAATATTAAACATGCGCATACCTCTACAAACCAGCACTTCTTTCAGAATGCCTTCTGCAGAAATTCAGATACATATGCATCAAAACATGTATGAGGATATCCATAGCAAAAATTATTTGTGTAATATCCCCAACTGTAAGCAATCCAAATGCCCATCAATAGTAGAGTGATAAATAGTTTGTACATTTATAAAGTTGATTACTTTTCAGCAATGAAAATCAATGAATATAGAGGTGTATGTAAAATGGATGGTTTTCATAAGCTATATGTTTTAGCAATAGAAAGCCAGGCAGAAAATCATATATACTGCTTTATTCAATTTATACCAAGTTCACAGAGTGACAAAATTAATCTGGTAGAAACAAGTCACTATTACCTTTAAAGACAAAGGGAATATTACTAACTCAGAGGGGGCATACTTCTAGGGGCTAATAATGTTCTATTTCTCATGTACCCACTTTGTATATTTATTTTGTGATAGTCTTCAAGTTGCACCCTTATAATATGTCCTCTTTTTAATATGTAAATACATTTAACATTCAAATAAAAATAGAAACCAGTATCTTAAATCTAGGTTTTCATATTTTCCTTCTGGGTATCTAATTGTGTACTAAGTAGATGTAAGTAATTGATCGACCTTGGATGCTCAGTAAAATAACGGCACATTTCCTGACATTTATGTTTGAAGGTTAAATTTAAATTGAGATCTGCATCATAAACTCAAAACACTGAGTGTGTGCAGGTTTTCAATGTTTTTCTATTATTTATGCCATTCCACTTCTTTTCTATTTCTTTTAATCAATAATTTTATGAAATGAATGACACAAGGACCTAGAAAATCTTCATGTAAACGGAATTGATGATTCTTTCCTTGCTCTAATAGAGGATATCATTCTTCTTTTATAATGCTAAATGCCAGTCAAGTACAGGAATATTTATACTTTTGAACACAGCAGTTGGTGCTGTTACAGGTTCAAAGTATTCCTCTCATCTCTTAAAGGTTATGGTCTGGACATGGACATGGGGCTCTTTCTCAAGGCATACATCATAGTGCACTGTCTGAAGCAATTGCAAAATCATGTACTCATTTTCCAGCAAATGCTTTGAGCCTTAAAGAAAAGCATTTCTTTTATTGTTAAGATAGTTATAATTTTAATTATAAATCTAGACTAAAAAAAAAAAATACACTCCTGTCTGATCTGTGGCGGCGCAGTGGAAAAAGCGTGGACCTGGAATGCTGAGGTCGCTGGTTTGACACCCTGGGCTTGCCGGGTCAGGCACATACGAGAAGCAAGGAGTTTCTGCTACCTGCTCCTCACTCTGCACCTACCTTTCTGTCTCTCTCCTCTCTGTAAAATCAATAAAGAAAATTTTTAAACAAAATACACTTTTACACATCAGAATTTTTCAGGGGATAATTATTCCTTATAATAATTTAATCCTGGTCGAGTATGTTATCTGGATTGGGCTAAATCTCTCTTAGTACAATGCATCTTTGAAAAATTAAAATAGTTAATAATAAGCATCATGTACCCTATGAATAACTAATAAAATGTTCACTGACTGACTGACCACTGACATAATAGAACTATATTCTGCATGATCTCATTATTCCTGACAGTATTGAAACTTTTTAAAAAAATAAATGCACTTGATAATTTTTCATATATGGCAATTGAAAGTATTTGGGGCTTGTCAGCATGGGTAGGATGTAGGTGTAAGAGGCAATGGCCCTGCAGGGTGATTTTAAGAGTGTTGAGAGTTCTACCAAGATAAACCCAAAACATTAACAAGTTGCAATTACTTGATGTTACAACAGAGTACACACATACAAAGGTAATCATTAAACAAAAATACTTTAAGCCCTGGCCGGTTGGCTCAGTGGTAGAGTGTTGGCCTGGTGTGCAGAAGTCCCAGGTTCGATTCCCGGCCAGGGCACACAGGAGAAGCGCCCATCTGCTTCTTCACCCTTCCCCCTCTCCTTCCTCTCTGTCTCTCTCTTCTTCTCCCGCAGCCAAGGCTCCATTGGAGCAAAGTTGGCCCCGGGCACTGGGATGGCTCTATGGCCTCTGCCTCAGGTGCTAGAATGGCTCTGGTTGCAACAGAACGACACCCTGGATGGGCAGAGCATCGCTCCCTGGTGGGCATGCCAGGTGGATCCGGGTCAGGCGCATGCGGGAGTCTGTCTGACTGCCTCTCCGTTTCCAACTTCAGAAAAATACAAAAAAAAACCAAACTTTAGCCTAACCAGTGTTGGCACAGTGAATTGAGTGTTGGCCTGGGACAGTGAGGGCCCCAGTTTGAAACCCCAAAGTTGCTAGCTGTAACAGAAGCTTGTGCATTTGAGCACAAGCTTACCAGCCTGAGTGCAGGGTCACCGGGTTGAGTATGGGATCATTGTCATTGATCCCAAGCTTCTTGGCAAGAGCCCAAAGGTTGCTGGATAGAAGCTTAAGGTTGCTGGCTTGAGCCCATGGTCATTAGCCTGAAGCTCAAGGTTACTGGCTTGAGCAAGATGTCACTGGGTCAGCTTAAGCCCCCAGGTCAATGCACCTATGAGAAGCAATCAATAAAAAACAATTGAAGTGAAACAACTACAAGTTGATGCCTCTCATCTCTCTCCTCCCCCTCTCCCTCTCCCTCCCTGTCTCTCTCTCTAAAAATAGTAATAATAAAAGAAAATACTTTATCTCTTAGCAGAGGCAGATTAAGGTTGGTTGAGGCCCTGGGCATAGAAGAAAATATTGAGCTACTGTCATTAGAAAAAAGTGTAAACTTGAGGTTTTGCAGGGCCCTTCAGAAATAGGGGCTCAGGGTGCGCGTCCGGCGCACCTGTTAAGTCTGCATATGCTCTTAGGGGGTGTAATGCGGGTGGTCAAGGCCTGGCAGGTTCGCGTTGGATTAGGGCAGATGGTTCAGATGGTAGAAAAACTGTGGAACTGGAAAGCATTGGGCCATTCAGTTTAATAAAGTCTCACAATGGCGGACAAGCACACAGGCAGGGGAAACCACCTCTCGGGCAAACAAACAGCAAAAATGGCCCCTCATAGTGGTGGGCAGGCAATCTGCGCATCCGCAATTCTCCATCTCTCTCAAGCACAAGCATCCAGAGCCTTATATAGGCTATGCACACTGCCTCTTCCACGTGCTCATGCACTAATCAGGCAAAGGGTTTGCAGCTGGTACACCAGTGAGCAAGCCTGGGGAGTAACATATTTGTTTTCATCATAACATAAATTCAGTTTACACATTAGAATAAGATTAAAATTAGCCAAGGTAAGGACACTTGTTCTGCTCTTGTGTAGACACCCACTTTGCCACCATGATTTGTTGAAGTCATACTTTTCACCTGAGTCATGCAGGAGGATGCTCATGTCCAGGGCGGGTACAGGACATGTGGATGTTTTATTCTCTGCTTCTTGGTATTTGTTGGGATCTCAACTGATAACAAAAGTGATAACATAAATAGATAACATAAAAAAGAAATATGTCTTAATAATGACAATATCTCATGGCTTTAACCCAAATAATTTTGGCATTGGGCATTTTGGCACATTATTCTAAATTGTCTTTGCCACCATCTCAGTCAGTCCTTATCAACCCCTATCCTGAATAAGTATAATAGTAGCTGACATTTATTGGGTGTGTTTGACATATCAAGTACAGAGCTCAGCTCTTTATTTTGTCCTGTTTAATTCTTAAAAATATTTTGGGAGTGTTATCCCTATTTGACAGATTAGGGAACTGAGGATCCAAATAGTTAAAGAATTTGACAAGGTTCTATAGCAAATAAATGGTAAAGCAGGAATTTAAACCCCGGTCTGCCTCATCCAGAACTCCAGATCCTAAAACCACACACTGCTGTCTTTCCTGTCCTTCTCTCAGTAGGTCTTTGTCTCAACCAGTCTGACCTTTTGATTGTAGATTCTATGCTTTCATATATATATACCTTGCACCTGGCTCAGCAGATGAAGTAGCTCTTGTCCAGCAAGGAATGGATAAAATGAAATTCTGCAGAAAGCTCGCAGCTCTGAGAAATTACTTTGTGATGGTTTATCAGTCGTATTCGATGTTGCTCAGGCTGCCCCAATCTAGGAAACACTTGGCTTGTAAAATATCCTATTGGCTAAGGTGTAGCAAACAGCTTACAAGCACAAACCAAAACAAAATACCGCTCCATTTCTTATTCAGCACCAAGGGGTGTCATGGATGTCTCCAGGGGCTAGGATCAAGAAGCCTCCCTTTCTTACGCACTTAGAGTATGGGTAAAGGGAAAAGAGAGGTGAAGTAGTGGAGAGGATAGAGGGTCATACTCAGAGTGCTGGGGACCTTCCCTCTTTGGCTGGGGCATAGAGGGCACTTCATAGGGCCAGACAGCACAGCTGTCTCCAGGAAGCTGTTGGATCACAGGACTGAGTAGCAGCTATTTAAACAGCCAGTAGTTGCTTTAGTTCCCAGTTATCTACTTGCAGCCCATTGATGGCTTTTCCCCTTCTATGCCTTCTCAAGCAGTGCTTCTCAGAAAAGAGAATTCAAGAGTAATTATATATTAGAAACACCTGGCTTCACAGTCAGGTATGATCAGACCCATGAACTGCACCTTAATCCATTTAACCTCCTTTTTCTCTTGGTTGCGTGAAACCATGCTCCTTGGATGAGTCTTTTGAGCCATTACCTTTTATTTCCTCACCTTGCTGTCGTCAGACTCTGGTAATCCTCTTTGCAGTCTCCTACCTCTTTGAACTGTGCCTCTCGCTATTTCAAAAGGGAATATTTACTCCATACTCAGCCTTTCAGAATTAGTCTTGGAAAAATACAAATTTAGACTCTCCATTCGCACAGTTTTGGGATATAAATGAGAAAGGTCGAATGGAATCCAGTGGAGAAACTCACTGAAATGCAGTGTGGTTGAATTCTGAGGTTTTTTTTTACATGACTACCCCTTGCATACAGAGTCCTGCTAACTTCCAACTCTGATAAACTGAGCGGTGATTTGTTACCAAGTGTAACCGGTGGGCTACTGTCCTAAGGCTGATTGGAAAAAATCTTGTTAGCCTTTTCTTAGAAGAAAGAGGAAGTAAGCACACTCATACCCTAGAAGCCTGAGTGTAAAGTGAACTCCTGGGACATCTATGACCCCAGGACACAAAAATGCTTACAGAAAAATGTGATGGTAGGATAGAGGCTTCATAACCTGCACAACCTTTTAGGTAACAGCCACGATTAAAAAAAGGTTTGGAGGCCCCCTCCCCTTCGCTGTTACACTCAATTTGTTTTAGAGATATTTTTCTTGGTTTCCCAGTTGGTATTGTAACCCCCCAAAGTGAGTAGATACCTTTCTTAGGTTCTTCAGAAAACAGTGTTGCGCTGGAAGTCAGTCGGCTTGCAGAAGTTCCTGGAGCATGCTCACAGCGACAGTGCCTGCGTGGCCGCGAGGGCAGAGGATCAGGCAGAGGGAGCTGAGATACGTTTGGTTGCAGTAAACTCAACCCTCAGTGAGCACTGGAATGAGTGCTTCAACATTGTTCTGAGATGATGAAAGCTGACCCCAGTGAGGGGCATAAACTTAGTGAAGGCAGCTCTCTTTAATTTTGTGGGAGAGATTCACCTGTGAGCCTTCAACTGGCAGTACTCCCAACAGCCAGGGAAATGAATTCCGTGGGCCTTATAGAGAGGATAGCACACCTTGGTGTCCACCTAGTCTAACCCTGCGCTGCTGGGATCCTCTTGCCTTGTATGAGCATTTCTCACCAAACAGAAATAGCTTGTCCATGACTCCATATTAGGAGGAGAACTTTAGTGGGACAAAATACATTGCCCGTCACAGTAGCTGGTGTCGGGGCCAGAACTGATAGTCAACATTAGTAATGATTTTAGGTGTCTTAGTTGCTTCTTAGGCAGAAAATCTGCTGTCTAGGTGGCTTATCTGGTGGAATGTCTCAGTTGTTTCCTGAAGGGTCTGAGCCCCTGAGCACCACGCTTTTCTTGGGCTGCAGCTGCAACAATTGTTTATGTACTTATTAAAGCAGGATAGAGAGGAAACAAGGAATGCCCATACATTTCTCATGCCAGTTTTCATCCCAAACTAAGTGGACAGTCAGGTGCATCACCCAAAGCTAAGCCAATGAAATGACTTCCCCTCTCTGATGTCATTCAGGGACATGCCTGAGCAGTCTTTTCTCATCTTTTATCCATACACTCAGACAACCCATTTACTAATCAAGCTTAGCTTTTTTTGCTTTTCTTTTTTTTTTTATCATTTAGTCATAAAGACCTTCTATGCAGTCACAGGTGTGAGCTGAAGAACAGTGATCAGAAGTAGATGACATGGGAGTCTGAGTACCAGCAGCTTACTTGTACCCCTGGACATGCTTGTGTCAGTCAGTCTCAGATCACTCTGTCTTATGATGAATTATTGCTGAGCTCATCTGATCATGGTTTGATGGGTCTGATGGAACCCAGCTTAAAATGGGGAGTTCTGGCCAAATAGTGGTCACTTAACCATTAAGTCTGGTAACATCCCAGAGCAGATTTTGCTTGTTTGTCTTTTGTTTTTTTAATGTGTGGCATACAATTCTCCACTGCAGGTGGCATGGTTTTACTCTAGAACCCTAGGTAAACACCTCATGAGTCTTTTCTCAGGGTTTGTCATAAGTGCTTCATGGTGTTTTTCTTCCACAGATCATTCTAATATCTTGGGTTCTGCTGGATTCTATGGCTGTTTGAACTGTATCCTGGGCCTATTTCATGGCGCTTTCCTGCTCTGTGTCCCACTCAAGACCTGCAGTCTTCCATGACATTTAACAAACAAGTAGAGTCTATAGTATGAAATATGCTGCTTTCAGAACTCAAAGTGGCCTACCAGATATTTTATTGCCTTCTTAGCAATGGGAGGAATGAGAAGAAATGTGTTGTCTTTTATATTGGTTTGGATATACTCGCATGACCTGGACCACTAAACTCTAAAGAACTTCTCTGACGCGTTGAGCCCCTAAATCCTTGTAAGGTTTGTTTTATACTTTCTGTAGTGTGTATATCTTACCAAAGTATCCAATATATTTGCTACTTCTTGTTCATCTAGTACAATTAACATGATCTCATTGATATAGTGGACCAATGTGACAGTTGTGAAATGTCAGATGGTCTAGTTCACATCAGATTGATATTATGATAGAGAGTAGGAAAAGCTATATAGTCCTGGGACAAGACTGCAAATCTTAAGAATTCAGACTGCTTCTGATCTTGCTTTTTCATAGAATTGGGAAAGAATACATTCTCCAGATCAATGTCCATATGCCCTGCATCTGAGATTATATTAATTTGCTTTAATAAAGGTCCACAGCACAACAGCTATAATTGAGAATTTTACTTAAATTAATTTATGTCAGGCTTTCAGTATCACTCATTTTTTCTTTAGGGGCCATGCTAAAGAGTTAAATTAGGATACAATAGGGACCACACTCATTGCTTCCTTTTTAGGTCCTTCAGGATGTCACTATGTTACACTATTATGTGACTGTTTTTAATCAACTGGGGTGGAAGGAAGGTAGTTTTCCAGGTTTCCACTTGACCTTTCTATGACAATAGATCTTAATACTTCAGTTCAAAAGTAACAATGTTGGGTTAATGCCACTTGCCAAGTTTATTTTAATTATGCATTCTGGGACCTTAGAAATTACCACTGAGAATGGGAAATGGGGTCAGCAGACTCAGTACACTGCTGAGAGTTGGACTTAATTCAATACTCCCCTTATTATTTATTTTCTGTATGTTCCCACTGTAGAGGGGGCGGGGAGACTGTCATGATATTTCTAGTTTTTAGATATCAAATGCAGCTAAGAATTCTAACAGTCCTTAGAATGTCTGAGTATTCCCTTGCCCGTGAATGGTTACCCAAATAAATAACCATAGGTCCCTTGCGGAAGGATTGAGAATGCTAGGGTGATTCATGGTTCTTCTACTTAAGGACTTAGCCTCTCCTTCAGTCAATAAGTTCTGAGTCTGAAAACTGGCTCAGATTCAGAAACTGGATAAGGAATCATGGCTTTTTATTTGGCTTGTCGTACTCAGTTACTTATGCATCAATACTTAATTTTTTTTTTAATGTTCAAGTAATATCTTTTTGACTGACCATGCATCTTGCCCCTAAGAATGACCTGTCATACTGATCACATCCCTAGCTCTTTCTGGTTCAGGCCCACTTGGGTACTGCTTTACCCTTGCTGCTTATTATGATAATTGTACTCACCTTGATTGTGATCTTCATGCACTGGCAGTTGACTTCTATTAAGTAATGTCATATTCAATGGTTCACAAACTTTGCTACATTAGAATCACCTGGTAAGATTTGAAAAATGCTCATGCCCAGTTTGCAACTCATCCCAATCAAATCACAATGTCTGGGGTGGGATCTGGTCATCAATAATTTCTCAAGACCTAGAGGCAGCAATGGAAACCACTGCTATAATCCTTATTGCTATTATGGAACCTTATTCTGTAACAACATCTGCAACAAGTCAGTAGTGAACTTCTCAATGATGCGAATATCCTTCTTACAGACACATTTCTTATTCCTTTGGGCTGTCCTCCATGATCTCTCATAGAATACAGCCAGCTGATTGGATTTTAAGGCCTTATATATGAAATACTCAATTACTATGTGCATTTCTCTGAGCCATTTGCTCCATGTGTTCTACCATCCACAACAGCAGCTCTGAAGTTCATAGTTTACTTAATATGGGCAGCCACTTCCTTCAAGCTTCTAAGGACTCTTCTAGCAGCTTGTTACCCTAATTTTCTGGGATTCTTGTTTACATGTTAAAAGCTATAGTATAAGAGAATGTCCCCTTAATGATAAACTCTCCCTTACCCAACTCCATGTTCTGTACTCCTCTCCCACATGGACCCAACACCTCCAGGACCCAGTTCCATATAATCTGTTCTAGCTCCAACTAGCACATATTAACTAGCTCTTGTGGCTCCTTCAACATACTCTCCCTTTCTTCCCTTAGTGAGCCCGGCATGTGCTCAACTTGGTTACAGTTTGACATGACCCAGGTTATTGTTCTAGTGACAAAGAGTGGAGGAGTGAGTAAATCCTAATTTGGGGGAAAGGCAAGATGTGTTGTCTTGTTAGGCAGAGGCCTTTCTATTGTCTTCAGTCCAAGGGAAAATACTAGCCTTGCAAAGGGAGAAGTTAGCCATGTCTATAGGTCCAGAGGGTTCAGGAGACTTCAGAATTTCAGATACTTCTTTTGCAGATTCAAGGCCCATTTCTTCCTAATAACTGTCCTGACCTTGGACTAGTACCGGCTGAAAATGAGAATTCAGACAGTTATCCTTGACACTTGACTGAGGCCTTCTACATAGAGGGAATTGGGTTTTGAATGTAGGAAAGAATTGTTCATGAGCACATTTTATGGTGAGACAAAGGCTGGCTAAGTGTCACAGAGAAGGACAAAGGAGAGACCTAGGAAGAGAGGTAGAAGGAACTAGAGAAGGAATACAGATAAAAAAAATGGCAACTACCAAAGACTGTAACTGTCTAACATTGTGAGTGACAGTAGACTGATTTTCCTCTCTCCTCTCATTTCTGAACCACATAATCCTCCACTCCCAGTCTTGGTGGTTGTAAGATAAGCACCCTCCCCACCACCATGCCTAGCATGGCCTTCTGGGGATAACATAGAACAGGGAACAGAGAGAAAACCAACTCTGTTCCTAGTATGAGGAAACAAGGACTTGGGTGTTGAACGCTGCTAGGGTTTCTGTAGAGCCTAGAAACCTCCTACACTAAGGAAAGTTAGAATCTAGGAAGATACATGGTCTCTGAGAAATTTCAGGCTGTGGAATATTAGGTCCACGATGAAAACAGGAACATAAAGTTGGATAAAAATTTAAAATGTAATTATAGGTTTTCTTTCTTTTTCCTCATTTACACTTAACCCTCAGAGTGATTATGTATACTGACTGGGCTTGTTTAGGATTCTTTGGGAAAGGTCACTGGAAGGAGAGCAGTTGTGACAGATGAGTCAGGATGAGGAGTTGGGAACAAGAGATAACCAGAGACAACAATTGCCTAAGAATTCTTAAAAATTGTTGATGCCTTGGCCTTCACATGACATGTGAGATAAGGGCTTGAAACATTTTTTGTAGAGCATCCAAGAAAATGATAACTCCGGAAGGTGGAGAGACTTGGAAAAGCAAGTTACATTTCAAAATTTATTTTCATTTATTGAGTTTTTAGCATTAAAAAGCTACATTTTGATTATGAAGCTCACATTTCTCCATTCATTTCCTTTGGTACCTCTTCTCTAGAAGATATTTTGAATTCTGTGGCTTCTCAAATCCAGGCTGTCTGGATTACTTTTCTGTAGACAGCATGGGGCCTGTGTGGCATTTGTGTGCTCCCGCCTCGCTCCTCCCACCACACAGTGAGGCCATATGTGTCTATGCATGTAAGTCTACATCCAACACCCATGCTGTGCGAGCCCCATGTGCTGGAGGCAGACCTGGCTGCTGGCAAATAGCACAGGCTCTGGAACCAGACAGTCTGAATCCCTATTGTCTCCTCCACTGAAAAACTGTGTAGTATTGAGCAAGTTACTTAACTTCTCTGTGACTCAAAATGTCCCTGCCTGTAAAAAAAAAAAAGTATCATAATAGCACCTACAGCTAAAAGCTGCTGTGAGGATTAGATGAGTAGATGAGTAAAAAATATAAAGCACTTAGAAGAATGATATATAGTAAATATTAACTATCACCACAAAATAGAAGCTTTATGGAAATTTTGTTGAGTGGATAAGAACAGGAGTGATTGAGTTCCAGTGGTTATTTTGTCTCTATGGAAATTAAAGCTGTGCATATAGGTAGATCCACAAGTATGTTAACAGGACTGAGAGAGCCATGAAGTTGGGAAGAGCACCTTCCCCAGCACAGAAAGGAAATTATGCTGATGATCAAAGGAGTTTGTTTCAGCCAGTTTGATTTTGCTCTCATGAGATGTGCAGAGAAATTACATTATTTATCATGACTCAGAATTCCAGAGATGTATGGAGGAGAATAATATTGTCCTTAGATAGTAAGAGGACCACATTTTCAAATACTGTTTCTGCATTTGTGGGAAACATATTCTAATAGGCCACATTTAAGACAGTCAGACCTTGGGGGAAAATACAGAGCAAAGACATGCACTATGCAAAAAGATAGGCCTGGATTCAAATTACTGTTCTGCTAGTCACTCATTCTGAGTGCTTGTGCATGTCCATTCAGAAATGATTTAGCAGCAACTTACAGAATAGTATTTGAAAGAGGGCATCAAGTTCAAAGAGAAAGAACAAGTGGAAAAATATTTGTGATGTATATGACATGCAAGAAAGCTACTATAATTGACAAAGAGAACTCAGACAAGTTCATAAGAGAATGAACAACCCAAAAGGAAAAATAGACAAAGCACAAATAATCAATAAAAGAAATAACATATGAAATGATACTCAATATCAACAACAAAAAATTTCAAATTAAAGCAAAATTAAAATTAGAATTTTTCTTATTAAGTTGACACTCATTAAGAATGATGGGAAAAACTGCTAGTTAGTGAGAGGAAACAGGAAAATAAGTGTTCCTCTGAAGTGCTGGTGGGAATAAAAATTGTTGCAAGTTTTCTGAAAGAAAATTCAACAACATTTATTGAAAGTCTCAAAAATGTGCATAGGAACTAACCCAGAAACTTCACTCCTAGGAATTTCTTTTAAAGAAATAACAGAACTAATGTGCAAAGTAAATTAAACTAGAATGTTTCTTGAAGCATTGTTTAATTAAAAATTATATGTATTAAATGTATATCATTAGGAGATTGATTAACATAAATTTTGGAATATTATATATGTTACATATATTTAATATAGAAAGAAGGCACACTATTTTACCATGTTTAATAAAAAATTATTAAAATACAAAGCCATATGTACATTCCTGTCCTATTTTTTTAAACATGTACCTCTGCAAACACAAAATAATTTGCAAAAAATATAAGATCTCTATTATTAATGCTTATTTTTTTATAATGAGATTACTGGACTTACTTTAATTTGTTGTTTAAATTGAATACTTTATAGAAATCATAAACTGCTTTAATAATCAGAAAAAATTAAACTATTTCTGTTTTGATTTAAAAAGCCAAGAAAACTCAACTAATAACCCAAAACTAGTTGTAAAACTTCACATTACTAGTCTGACCTGTGGTGGCACAGTGGATAAAAGGCTGACCTGGAACACTGCGGTTGCTGGTTCAAAACACTGAGTTCACCTGGTCAAGACACATAAGGGAGTTTAGGCTTCCTGCTCCTCCCCCTCTTTTCTCTTTCTCTCTTTTATCTCTCTTTCTAAAATGAGTAAATAACGTCTTAAAATTTTTATAAAAAACAAACAAACTTCACATTACTAACTTAATAAAATATCACAGCAGCATAAAAACATTCATCAGTTGAGTACTCTTTTGAACATCTTACCCTGGCCAGGATGTTCCAATCTAGAATGAAGACAAGCTACCTTTTCTTTTTTTTTTTTTTTTTTTTTTTTTTTTTTTTTATAATTTTATTTTTTTAATGGGGTGACATCAATAAATCAGGATACATATATTCAAAGATAACAAGTCCAGGTTATCTTGTCGTTCAATTATGTTGCATACCCACCACCCAAAGTCAGATTGTCCTCTGTCACCTTCTATCTTGTTTTCTTTGTGCCGCTCCCACCCCCTATCCCTCTCCCATTCCCCCCTCCCCCCCCGTAACCACCACACTCTTATCAATGTCTCTTAGTTTCACTATTATGTCCCACCTACGTATGGAATAATACAGTTCCTGTTTCTTTCTGATTTACTTATTTCGCTTCGTATCATGTTATCAAGATCCCACCATTTTGCTGTAAATGTTCCGATGTCATCATTTCTTATGGCTGAGTAGTATTCCATAGTGTATATGTGCCACATCTTCTTTATCCAGTCATCTATTGATGGGCTTTTTGGTTGTTTCCATGTCCTGGCCACTGTGAACAATGCTGCAATAAACATGGGGCTGCATGTGTCTTTACGTATCAATGTTTCTGAGTTTTGGGGATATATACCCAGTAGAGGGATTGCTGGGTCATAAGGTAGTTCTATTTTCAGTTTTTTGAGGAACCACCATACTTTCTTCCATAATGGTTGTACTACTTTACATTCCCACCAACAGTGGATGAGGGTTCCTTTTTCTCCACAGCCTCTCCAACATTTGCTATTACCTGACTTGCTAATAACAGCTAATCGAACAGGTGTGAGGTGGTATCTCATTGCCGTTTTGATTTGCATTTCTCTAATAGCTAAAGAAGATGAGCATCTTTTCATATATCTGTTGGCCATTTGTATTTCTTCCTGGGAGAAGTGTCTATTCATATCCTCTTCCCATTTTTTTATTGGATTGTTTGTTTGTTTGTTGTTGAGTTTTATGAGTTCTTTGTATATTTTGGATATTAGGCCCTTATCTGAGCTGTTGTTTGAAAATATCATTTCCCATTTAGTTGGCTTTCTGTTTATTTTGTTATCAGTTTCCCTTGCTGAGCAAAAACTTCTTAGTCTGATGTAGTCCCATTCATTAATTTTTGCCTTCACTTCTCTTGCCATTGGAGTCAAATTCATAAAATGCTCTTTAAAACCCAGGTCCATGAGTTGAGTACCTATGTCTTCTTCTATGTACTTAATTGTTTCAGGTCTTATGTTTAGATCTTTGATCCATTTTGAGTTAATTTTTGTACAGGGGGAGAGACTGTAGTCCAGTTTCATTCTTTTGCATGTGGCTTTCCAGTTTTCCCAGCACCATTTATTGAAGAGGCTTTCTTTTCTCCATTGTGTGTTGTTGGCCCCTTTATCAAAAATTATTTGACTATATATATGTGGTTTTATTTCTGGACTTTCTATTCTGTTCCATTGGTCTGAGTGTCTATTTTTCTGCCAATACCATGCTGTTTTGATTGTCGTGGCCCTATAATAGAGTTTGAAGTCAGGTATTGTTATGCCCCCAGCTTCATTCTTTTTCTTTAGGATTGCTTTGGCTATTCGGGGTTTTTTATAGTTCCATATAAATCTGATGATTTTTTGCTCTATTTCTTTAAAAAATGTCATTGGAATTTTGATGGGAATTGCATTAAATTTGTATATTGCTTTGGGTAATATAGCCATCTTGATTATATTTATTCTTCCTAGCCAAGAACAAGGTATATTCTTCCATCTCATTATATCTTTTTCGATTTCCCTTAACAATGGTTTATAGTTTTCATTATATAAGTCCTTTACATTCTTTGTTATGTTTATTCCTAAGTATTTTATTTTTTTTGTTGCAATCGTGAAGGGGATTATTCTTTTGAGTTCCTTCTCAGTTGTTTCATTGTTGGCATATAGAAAGGCTATTGACTTCTGTATGTTAATTTTGTATCCTGCGACCTTACTGTATTGGCTTACTGTTTCTAGTAGTCTTTTTGTGGATTCTTTGGGGTTTTCGATGTATAGGATCATATCATCTGCAAAAAGTGATACCTTTACTTCTTCTTTTCCGATATGGATGCCTTTTATTTCTTTGTCTTGTCTGATTGCTCTGGCTAGAACCTCTAGTACCACATTAAATAAGAGCGGAGAGAGTGGACAACCCTGTCTTGTTCCTGATTTAAGGGGGAAAGCCTTCAGTTTAGTGCCATTTAATATGATGTTAGCTGATGGTTTATCATATATGGCCTTTATCATGTTGAGATATTTTCCTTCTATACCCATTTTGTTGAGAGTCTTAAACATAAAATTGTGTTGTATTTTATCGAAAGCCTTTTCTGCGTCTATTGATAAGATCATGTGGTTTTTGTTCTTTGTTTTGTTGATATGGTGTATTACATTAACCGTTTTACGTATGTTGAACCATCCTTGAGATTCTGGGATGAATCCCACTTGATCATGATGTATTATTTTTTTAATATGTTGTTGTATTCGATTTGCTAAATTTTGTTTAGTATTTTAGCATCTGTATTCATTAGAGATATTGTTCTGTAGTTTTCTTTTTTTGTGCCATCCTTGCCTGGTTTTGGGATGAGGGTTATGTTGGCCTCATAAAATGTGTTTGGAAGTATTGCTTCTTCTTCAATTTTTTGGAAGACTTTGAGTAGAATAGGAACCAAGTCTTCTTTGAATGTTTGATAAAATTCGCTGGTATAGCCGTCAGGGCCTGGACTTTTATTTTTGGGGAGGTTTTTAATGGTTTTTTCTATTTCTTCTCTACTGATAGGTCTGTTTAGGCTTTCTGCTTCTTCTTGACTCAGTCTAGGAAGGTTGTATTTTTCTAGGAATTTATCCATTTCTTCTAGGTTGTTGAATTTAGTGGCATAAAGTTTTTCATAGTATTCTACAATAATTCTTTGTATATCTACAGTGTCCGTGGTGATTTCTCCTCTTTCATTTTAAATTTTGTTTATATGAGTTCTTTCTCTTTTTTCCTTGGTAAGTCTTGCCAAGGGTTTGTCAATTTTGTTGATCTTTTCAAAGAACCAGCTCCTTGTTCTATTAATTTTTTCTATAGTTTTTCTGTTCTCTAATTCATTTATTTCTGCTCTGATTTTTATTATCTCCTTTCTTCGGCTGGTTTTGGGTTGTCTTTGTTCTTCTTTTTCTAGTTCCTTAAGGTGGGAAGTTAAGTGGTTCACTTGGGCTCTCTCTTGTTTGTTCATATATGCCTGAAGCGATATGAACTTCCCTCTTATCACTGCTTTTGCTGCATCCCATAGATTCTGATATGTCGTATTGTCATTTTCATTAGTCTGTATATATCTTTTGATCTCTGCACTTATTTCTTCTTTGACCCATTCATTTTTTAAAAGTATGTTGTTTAGTTTCCACATTTTTGTGGGATTTTTTTCCTCTTTTTTGCAGTTGAATTCTAGTTTCAAGGCTTTATGATCAGAAAATATGCTTGGTACAACTTCAATTTTTCTGAATTTGCTGATATTGTTTTTGTGGCCCAACATATGGTCAATTCTTGAGAATGATCCATGTACACTGGAGAAAAATGTATACTCAGTCACTTTGGGATGAAATGTCCTGTAGATGTCTATCATATCCAGGTGCTCTAGTGTTTTGTTTAAGGCCACTATGTCTTTGTTGATTCTCTGTTTGGATGACCGATCTAGAGCCGTCAGCGGTGTATTGAGGTCTCCAAGTATGATTGTATTTTTGTCAGTTTTTGTTTTAAGATCAATAAGTAGCTGTCTTATATATTTTGGTGCTCCTTGGTTTGGTGCATATATATTAAGAATTGTTATGTCTTCTTGATTCAGTGTCCCCTTAGCCATTATGAAATGGCCATTTTTGTCTCTGAGTACTTTTCCTGTCTTGTAGTCAGCATTATCCGATATGAGTATTGCTACACCTGCTTTTTTTTGGATGTTATTTGCTTGGAGTATTGTTTTCCAGCCTTTCACTTTGAATTTGTTTTTATCCTTGTTACTTAGATGAGTTTCCTGTAGGCAGCATACAGTTGGATTTTCTTTTTTAATCCATTCTGCTACTCTGTACCTTTTTATTGGTGAGTTTAATCCATTTACATTTAGTGTAATTATTGATACTTGTGAGTTCCCTATTGCCATTTTATATCTTGCTTTATGTTAGTTTTGCGTCTTGTTTGATCCTTCTCTTTCGTTTTTCTATCTTTTGTTTTTATTTGGTTGTATTCCATACATCTTTCCTCTGTTGCTATCTTTTTTATCTCATGTGCTTCTGTGGTGGTTTTTTCAATGGTGGTTACCTTTGAGTAATGAAAAGGGTCCCTACCCTGTTCATTGTAGCGAACTATTTTGTGAGTACTTTTGCACTCCATCGTCCTTTGCTACTGTTAATCTCTGTCTTCTCCCCCTCTTTCTTTTTGTTGTTGTCACATTTTAAATTTGGTTTTATTGTGTTCTTCTTGGAGCTTTTACTTGTGGCTCTGTTTTTTTTTGTTCTTTGTATCTGATTGGAGAACCCCCTTTAGTAATTCCTGGAGTGGGGGTTTTCTGATGATAAATTCCCTCATCTTTTCTGTATCTGTGAATGTTTTTATTTCTCCTTCGTATTTGAAGGATAGCTTTGATGGGTATAGTATTCGTGGCTGAAAGTTCCTCTCTTTCAGGACTTTAAATATTGGGGTCCACTCTCTTCTAGCTTGTAGAGTTTCTGCTGAGAAATCTGATGATAATCTAATGGGCCTTCCTTTATATGTTGTATTCTTCTTTTCCCTGGCTGCCTTGAGAATTTTTTCTTTGCTGTTGGTTTGTGTCAATTTCATTATGATATGCCTTGGAGTAGGTTTGTTGGGGTTAAGAAAACTTGGAGTTCTGTTTGCTTCTTGAACTTGAGGCTTTAGTTCTTTCCACAGGCTTGGGAAGTTCTCATCAATTATTTGTTTAAGTATGTTCTCCATTCCATTTTCTCTCTCTTCTCCCTCTGATATACCTATTATTCTTATGTTATTCTTTTTGATGGAGTCAGATAATTCTTGTAGGGCTATCTCATTTTTTTTAATTTTTGAGTCTCTTTCTTCTTCTCTCTGTTGTGCCTCAAGTTGCTTGTCTTCTATTTCACTAATCCTCTCTTCTATCTGACCTGTTCTATTAGCTAAGCTTGTTACTTCGTTTTTCAGCTCGTTAATTGAGTTTTTCATCTCTGTTTGATTTGTTTTTATAGTTTCAATTTCCTTGGACATATATTCTTTGTGTTCATTGAGTTGTTTTCTGAGCTCCCTATATTGCCTTTCTGTGTTTTCTTGTATATCTCGGAGGATTTTTAGGATTTCTATCTTGAATTCTCTGTCATTTAGCTCCAAGGTTTCCAATATATTAAATTTTTTCTCCATAGATTTTTCCTCATCTAGCTGTGTTACCTCTCTTTCTTTTGTATCCATGATATTCGATTTTCTCTTCCTTAATGGCATCTGAGGGTGGTTTTGTTGATAGTATTAATGAGATTTAATAAAGAATAAAAAGTTAAAAAAAATAAAAAAATAACAAATCGAAAAGAGTTGTTTTTTTAAAAAAAATTAATAATGAAATAAAGAAAAATAAAATAAAATAAAAATTTTTTAAAAAAAGAAAATTATTCCCCCCCTCTTTTTTTTCCTCTCCTCTCCTCTCCCCTCTTTCTTGAGAAAATCTTGTGGTGGACTGTGAGTTATAACAAACAATGCCTGTGATGGAGGGCCTGAATTGGGAAAAAGTAATAAAGGGGCAAAAAAGAGAGAAAGAAAAAAAAAAAAAAAAAAAAAAAGGGAAAAAAAAAAGAAAAAAGAAAAAAAAAGAGCGTATGGACCCACAAAAAGCAAATAAGGAAAAAATTTGGGTCAAGAATAAAATGATTTGCTTTTAGGTGTTGGTTTTCTAAGAGTTATGATGAGAGGAATAAGAGGAAAATGGAAAAAAGGGGGGACAAATTAAAAACTTACTATTGTATTTAGTGGAACAAGAACTAGATAATATGGAGAGCCAGGGATGGGAGCACTGCTAGTGAGTTAAAAAGGTGAAGTAAAACCCCCCAAAATGCCACAAACATAGGTTTGAGTCCCAGATAAGATAATTTGTTTGTTATTGAGGTTTGAATGAGAGGAGATGTAAAGGAGAAAGGAAGAAACTAATATAGAGGGCGAAAAGAAAGAGAGAGAGAGAAAAAAAAGAGGGAACCACTAAAAGAAGAAAAAAGAAAGGAGAGAGAGAGAGAGTTAAGGGTTTTGGAGTGCAACCCTCATAGAGAGAAAGGAAGAGAAGAGAAATGATAATGGGAGATGTAACACTTATGGGTAGTGTAGTTCAAGGAGAGGAGAGAGTAAGACCGGCAGAGAGTTAATCGGCCAAATTGGAGGAGGAAAAAAAAGTCTCAAGAATGAAGATAAGAGAAACAAACGAACAAATATAATAAAATGGGATAGGTTATAAAGTCTGTAGATTATTCTTGATTTTGAGAGGTTATCTTCTTGCTTTTTCTTTTCTCTCCCTCTTCCTGGTTGGTGACTCTGTACCCCGGGTTCTGCCCCTTTGGCACGCTCAGGTAGAGGTTTGCAGTTGATAAGTCTCTATGGCAATGTCATGTATTGTGCTTTATTCTCGTTGGGAGTTGAGGCTCATTAGCATTTATAGGCTCCGACAGTGAGAGAGTCCATGTTCCTGGAGCCTTTCTCCTAGTCTTTCCTTCCTCAATTAGTAGCCTGATAGTCCAGGTATGGGGTTGCTGCTGCCTCTGCCTGGATAGTAAGAGGCTCAAATTGCTGGCAACTCCCCACTCTATTTCCACTCAGCACAGGGCTCTGGGTAAGGCTCAGTCAGTCAGAGCTGCTAGCATAATCAGGCGGGCTTTCCGCCCACTCGAAGACCTCTGGCTCTGCCACTCTATCCGGTAACACAAGCGGGCGCCCACTTCCGGGGCGCTTGGAGGAAACTCTCACTCACTGTCTGCAACCAGGATATCCGGCCAGCAGTCTCACGCTCTGAGTGAAACCCCCAACTGCAGGGAAAAGTTGTAGCGTTGGAATTGAGTCTCGCTCCGTCCCCGTGTGCGGCTTTTGCAAGGCGCTGGGGCGGCCCGAGATTCCGCTTTGGCCCACACAAAGGCCCCTGACTCTGCCCCTCTGTGCAATAACACGGGCGCGCACTGCCGAGGCACTCGGAGGAATCACTCACTCCTTATCTGCGCACGCACACCAGGATATGAGGCCGGCCGCCGTTCCCTCTGAGTGAAACAGCCTCCAGCACGGAAAATCTCCACCGTTGGAAGTAGTTCTCACTCCCTCCCATGCGTGGCTTTCCCAGGGCGCTGGGGCTGCCCAGAGACTCTGCCCTCAGCCCACAGAAAGGCCTCTGACCCTGCCTCTCCGTGGGGCAACACGGGCACCCACTTCCGCGGCTTAGGAAGAAATCTCTCTTCCACTAACTGCACACCGACCAGGAGACCGGGTAAAATGGCCGCTCCGCTTGTCTTTCTTTGTTTGGGTTTGGCGCGAGTGTTAGCTTGTATTGCCCGGGTTGCCACAGGATCAGATTTTCCTCGGCTTGGATCTCTGAGCCACAGCCTGGTTCGGCCGTTTTTGCTGCGGCGGCCTGGATCTATTCACCCCCTTTGCCCGCTTCAGTTTCTATATTCACAGTTACCAGAGAAAGCCGCCCTGTTTAGGTTAGTGAGGAAGGCGGAGCATTTCTTACTCCCTATTTCCTTCGGGGTTTGGTTATATATTTAGCCAATTTTTCACTCAATCATACCTTTGGGTGTATTGCGAAGAATCTGGAAGCTCCAAGTATAGGTTTTTTCTGTTTCTGGTTGAAGATCTTGTTGAGTTTTGGGGGAGATTTATCGGTATCGCTTCCTACTCCGCCATTACTCTGACGTCATCTCCGCTACCTTTTCTTTGATATCAACTTTGAAATCCCCGATGCAGAAACTGCTATTTGATTATGCAGAAACACATTCCTGGTCTATCTTCTTCACCTTCTGTCATGTTTTTTCTGAAGTTCCCAGGATGGAGAACAATCCAGCAAAAGACAGCAGTTTCATGTCTGTGAGGGGCTCCTGTGTAATTCAGCTCATTTAAATGAAACAGAGTACCACAGACCTGAGGATCTTTAAAACTAAAGTAAATACAACCTTCTTCCTGCTGGAATTTTAATCCCCTCAGCAGGGCTCCTAGTACACAGACTTGCTAGAGCCGGGTGGCAGTTGATCTAATTTGCCAGGAGTCCTGAGCTTGGGACGGGGTGGGGGGGCTGAGAAATCCTGCATGGGCCTGACGTGTCTAATTTACAGTTTACAGATGGGAATGCAGGGTGCTCTAAACACAGATTCAGAACTCTACATTGAAAAATTTTACATGTTTAGACAAGGTGATTATCATTTTATCATAAGAAAGACTTAGCATTTTATGACTCAGAAGTCCTCCATACTCTGGGTTGATAGCTGAGTGGTTTATAGAGAAAGAAAAGCTGACACTGAAGGAATAAATTCAGTAGTTTTCAGGAAAGCTACTTAGTGCAGACAGTATTACTGCTGATATAATTTTTCGAGGTGAAGCCTTCACTGGGCCATAAAGAATTTAATAAAGAGAAGCTTTAAAATAGCTTGATTTAAAAATTGTAGTTTCAATTATACTCATGTTTCTAGGATATTGACTATTAGCTACGCACCGAAAGGACTTTCCTTCTGCTTTATGAAAAAAATGAATTCTGCGTGCAATACATCTTTGCCAACGCTTATGTAAACATCTTTTGTAGCTTAGACTAAATTATATATATCTATTAAAACTTATGTTGATTTTTTTGGTATAAATAAAAAAAATTGGCTTAATTCTAATTTTTCTTAATGTAGCCAGGCTTCCCTCATGTACAAATTTCTTTAAAAAAAAAAATCCAAGCATTTTTATGAAATCCCACAGGATACAAAACATTTGCCAGTCTAACAGTGAACAACAACATATGTAGTATTTGGAATATAAGAGAGATGCTGAACAATCCTTCCAGAAAGCCCAGCGTAAAACTACTACTCAGACACAAAACTGTATTTTAGCTAAACTTTATGCCAGTTGGTGCAGCAGATTTGGAATGTAAAATCTGCTTGCATTTAACTTAAAAATTGTGTTTGAGCCAAATTTGTTATTTCCATCCTAAAGTCAATATTTATTCTTAACATTTTTTCCCTATATTTATTGAATTGTGGTAGGTCTTTCAATGAAAATTTCTTTTGTAAATTTTGTAAGTTTTTGGAACTTTATTTCTCATTCTCTGTCGTGGATTAAGTATGTATGGCTATAGAGTTTTAAGTTAAAATGTTACTAGTTCAATAAAACTTGTCAATTTGAAAGAACTTTTCCTCCTCTGCTTACAATGTACAATAGTAGTATCCTCGTGCAGTGTTTCTGGATTATTCACTGATCTCTAATCCCTTACATTTGCTTATTTGTGGCAAGTGCAGTTTCCTTGTTTGGAAGACGGAAGTCCATAATGATTTATGAGAAACACATTTAGGTTGCTAGATCTTGCTGCAGGGTTATCTTAATGGTTATAAATAAACTGAATTTTTCTTAACGACCAAGAGAGAGAAAAAGGAAGGAAAGAATAGCCAGAAGAGAATAGTGTGGATTTCCCCGATACATATAATTCTTAACAAATGATTAATAATAACTGATAAGTTCCAAATATAAAGTGACTTGTTTATTCTCTGATTTGGTACATGTTTCCATTAACTATGCAATCAGCAGGATGTTTTTCTTTTGCCTTTTCCTCATTTGTGCATCACTGTCAGAAATTTAGTTAAAATAATCTACAGATGAGGTTAACAATAGAATGTCTTCTTTCACTGAACTGACTTTGTCTCAACAGAACACCTCCATTTTAATTCAGAATACGTTAGGGTTGTAGGTTTATAAACTGAGCAAAATGTGTATCCTGCTCTTTGCACTAAGTTTTAATAACTCTACCTTTTCTTGTGCAACTAATTTGGTTGGGTCCATGTGCTAAGTGGTTGGATGGAGTGGGAAAACTTGGAGGGAACCCGAGGAGAGAGCAGTGTCATTTATTTTCAAATTATTAGCTACCTAGAGGATGGATACATTTCCAAGTAACCAGGCAGAAGTGGCTGGATGGGATTATTATATATTGCTGCCACCATGACTGGTAATTGATTTGTTGGGTCATAGGGTAAGGTGGAAACTGCTGCTTTTTCTCTTCAACCTATGGCAAAATGTACTCTACATACAAAGCAAATGCAAAGTCTTTTTTTTTACTCAGTAATTACAAAACAGTAATGATTTAATAGTTCTGTCTATATTCACAAACATACTTCTCAAGTTTAAGTTTTTCTTCTAACTAAGGGCATGCTGAAAAACTCTCTAGTCTGTGTATCTTTAGATCCTTTATCTCAAACAATAGACATCCATTAGATATCTGCCATGTATAAGACAACATGGAAAGATTTAAAGACAATTAAACTATGATCTCCGTCCAGAACAAATTCATTCATGCTCTAGATTAGGAGATGTGGCAGACATTGTGTCTGGTGTCCTTAATCTACTCCTAGGTTTGGTGATTTGCTAGGAGGCCTCACAGGATAAATAGTCATATGTACAGCAATGGTTTCTCACAGCAGAGGATACAAAGTAAAATGAGCAAAAGGAAAAGGCACCAAGGGGCAATCAGTCATAGCTTCCGAGAGTCCTCTCCTGTGAATTCACCCAAGACCTGCTTAATATTTACAGTAATGAATTGGGACAATGTGTGAAATGTCCACCAGGGAAGCTCATAAGGGCATCAGTGCCCAAGATTTTCACTGGCAGTTGTATAAGTAGGCACCATTTGCCTAACACAAAAATTCCAGACTTCTAGAAAGAAATTAGGTGTCTGGCATAACTATGGTGTTTGCAGTTTAGGCACAGTGAGTGAATGACTCTCTGAGTCAGGAATGGGGGCTCCTGAAATCCAACTTCCCAGGAGCCAGCTAGCGGTCAAACTTGCAAGCAGAGTTTTTAAAGAATAGCAGCATCATGCCTGCTGTACTACCTCTTTTCTGCACAAAAGTATGATATAAAACAAATTAACAAAATCCCAAATAATCTAAGCATTTAATAAAAGATAAAATATGAGGAAATATTGGCATAAGGTGAGCTGTATAGATCAAAGGAATAGAATAACAAGTCCAGAAATAGAAAATAACGATGTAGTTAACTGATTTGGGACAGAGGTTCTTGGGTAATTCAGTTGAGTAAAGAATAGTTTTTCTAATAAATGATATAGGAATAATAGGACATTTAGATGCAAAATAATGAATTCCTTCTCTTACCTAGTATCCTACATGAAAAAATACAAAATGTGACATAGATCCTCAATATAAAAACTAAAACGAATAAAACTTTCTGAAAAAAAATGAGAAGAAAATCTTTGTGACCTTGGGTTAAGCCAACATTTTTAGCATTGAAAACATGAGTTCCTAAAGAAAAAAGATAAACTGGACTTTATCAAAATTAAAATCTCTGCTTTCTGAAAGCCATGGTAAGAATAGGTGAGAGGCAAGTCTCTAGGCTGCGGTAAAATATTTGCTAATTCATATTTAATAAAATGTGTATATTGTACAGGACAAATCTTTTTTTAAAGAATCCACAACCCAATAGTAAGAAAATTATGCAATCAAATGTGCAAAAGATTTGGCTTTTCAGAAGAAGATATAAAAATATTAATAAGGATAAGCCACAGCAAAAACGCATCCTATGACCCTCCCAGAACCAATGTGGATTACAAACTAATTTTATGAACTATCAGCTGGAAAAACCAACTTTGGACTAAACTAAAAGGACTCTTCAACCCAGGAACGCTGAAGAAGCCACACAGAGACTGGTAGGAAAAGCGGAAACGCGGAAATGCAAACGCGGAGAGGGCTGCCCAGCTTCTTGGAGCGAACGGCAGCAGGGACAGACTCGCATGGTGGGAAGTGAGTTTAGTAGAGGGGAAAGGGTCCTGAGCCCCAGGAACAAAGCCCCAGCCTGCAGCCCCAGAGCCCAGAAGAAGCATAAGGACAGTATTTAGCTGGAAACAAGTCAGGATACTGTTTGTGAGAGAGTCTGATTTCTCAGACCCAGGATCCTTCTTAAAGGGGCCACGCAGAACATCTCTTTCACAAACACTCACCTGGGGCTCCTGGGGACGGACAGAGAGGGGAGAGAACCACAGTAACAGGAAGAGAGTGCATAGGGAGAAACATTTTGGGAGATAGCCACCTTAACCCCTGGGACGAGTCACTCCCCAAAGCTGAAGTGAATATTTCCCCTGGAAACAGCAATACCAGCAAAGGGAAGCAGGAGAGCAGCCAAACAAGCTCCCCCATGGCATTCAGAGCAGAGTCGCATAGAAGGAGGGAGCATTCGGGTCTACAGTAGTGAGTCTTAGGGTCCGAGCTGCAGCGCCCCCACCCACGCGGCTGAGGGCAAGCCGGAGAGTGGGCAGCAGCGGGTGACAAAAGCACGGTTTTGCTGGCAGGGGCGGAAGCCGGCTGGCCACCAGTGGGCTCAGGTATGAGCTCAATCTTGCCAGGCTAGGGAGAAGGGGGCGTGTAAAAGCAGCCAAGCTCAGCTGCCGGCAGCCTGTAATCCAGCCTCTGGGAGAAGGGCGGGAAACCCAGAAAGGGTAGAAACCAGCCCCGGAGCAAAGGCAGAGGAGCACATCCCTGCCCCGCCCGTGCAACCCAGGCTTGCAGTCTGACTTGGTAGCCGGCTCCTCCCACGAGGGTGGAGCCAAAAGCCCAGAAGAGGCGGAGTTCCACTACGAAGCTGAGCTTGGGCACGCAGCCCTGCTTGGCAGTAGAGCCAAGGCTAGCAGCTGTTCCTTGAGTGGGATCATCCTGCAAAGGCAGGGTGAAAGCTCGGAAACAGGCAGAGACCCGCAGCTGAGCAAAGGTGCTCGCCAGTACCCTCAGGACCGAGCATAACGTCACACACAGGAGCGGGGCAAAGGCCAAGGCCACCAACCCTTGTGCATCCGAGCACGTGATCACAGCCACTCCCACGAAGAGAAAATGCGGAGGCAGAGATATACAACACAAATAAACCAAGAGAAATCCCCAGAAAAGGACCTAAGTGAATCAGATATAACCAAATTACCAGATGCAGAGTTTAAAATAACGATTGTTAGGATGCTCAAAGATATTAGAACCACCATAGATGGCCATTATGAAAACCTAAATAAAGAGATAACAAATATAAAAAAGGACATTGAAATAATAAAAAAGAATCAGACAGAAATGACAAATACAATATCTGAAATAAAGAATACAATGGAAGGAATTAAAAGCAGGATGGATGAAGCAGAGAATCGAATCAGTGAGTTAGAGGACACAATAAATAAAGGCATGGAAGCAGAGCAGAAAAAAGAAAAGAGACTCAAAAAGTCGGAGGAAACTCTAAGAGAGCTCTGTGACACCATGAAGAGAAATAACATCCGCATCATAGGGGTCCCTGAAGAAGAAGAGAAAGAACAAGGGATAGAGACTTTGTTCAAACATATTATAGCAGAAAACTTCCCCCAATTAAGGCAGGAAAACATTTCACATGTTCAGGAAGCACAGAGAACTCCATTAAGGAGAAACCCAAAGAAACCAACACCAAGACACATCATAATTAAATTACCAAAGCTAAATGATAAAGAGAAAATATTAAAAGCTGCTAGAGAAAAAAAGACTATCACCTACAAAGGAGCCCCCCTAAGGATGACTTCTGACTTCTCAACAGAAACACTTGAGGCCAGAAGGGAATGGCAAGAAATATTCAAAGTAATGCAGAACAAGAACCTACAACCAAGACTACTTTATCCAGCAAGGCTATCATTTAAAATTGAAGGAGAAATTAAAAGCTTTACAGACAAAAAAAAAAACTCAAGGATTTCACTGCAACCAAACCAAGGCTGCAAGAAATGCTAAGGGACCTGTTCTAAACAGATCAAAGGAAAAAAGAATATAGCAAAAGAGAAAAACAGTTTTAAAGAAAAAAAAATGGCAATAAACAATTACATATCAGTAATAACCTTAAATGTTAATGGATTAAATGATTCGATCAAGAGACATAGGGTAGCTGCGTGGATAAGAAAACAGGACCCATACATATGCTGTCTACAAGAGACACACCTTAAATCAAAAGATGCACATAGACTGAAGATAAAAGGATGGAAAAAAAATATTTCATGCAAATGGAAATGAAAAAAAAGCTGGGGTAGCAATACTTATATCAGACAAAATGGACTTTAGAACAAAGACCATAGTTAGAGATAAAGAAGGTCACCTAATAATGATAAAGGGAGCAATCCAAAAGGAAGATATAACCATTATAAATATCTACGCACCTAATATAGAAGCACCTAAATATATAAAGCAGACTTTGATAGACTTAAAGGGCGAGATCAACAGCAATACTATAATAGTAGGAGATTTCAATACCCCATTAACATCATTAGATAGATCCTCAAGAAAGAAAATTAACAAAGAAACAGCAGACTTATTGGAAACACTAGATCAACTCGATTTAATAGATATCTTCAGAACCTTTCACCCTAAAAGAGCAGAATATACATTCTTTTCAAGCGCTCATGGTACATTCTCTAGAATAGGCCACATGTTAGGGCACAAAAGCAGGCTCAACAAATTTAAGAAGATTGAAATCATATCGAGCACTTTCTCTGATCACAATGACATTAAACTAGAAATCAACCACAATAGAAAAATTGAAAAACATTCAAACACTTGGAAACTAAATAGCACATTATTAAACAATGAATGGGTTAACATTGAGATCAAAGAAGAAATTAAAAAATTCCTAGAAACAAACGATAATGAGCATACATCAACTCAAAATTTATGGGACACAGCAAAAGCAGTCCTGAGAGGGAAGTTTATACCATTACAGGCATACCTCAAGAAGCTAGAAAAAGCTCAAATAAACAACTTAACCCTGCATCTAAAAGAACTAGAAAAAGAACAGCAAGTAAAGCCCAGAGCTAGTAGAAGGAAGGAAATAATAAAGATCAGAGCAGAAATAAATGACATAGAGGCTAAAGAAATAATACAGAGGATCAATGAAACCAGGAGCTGGTTCTTTGAAAAGGTAAACAAGATCGATGAACCTTTAACAAGACTCACCAAGAAAAAAAAAGAGAGGACTCAAATAAATAAAATTAGAAACGAGAGTGGAGAAATAACAACTGACACAACAGAAATACAAAATATTGTAAGAAAATACTATGAAGAACTGTACGCCAAAAAACTAGACAACCTAGATGAAATGGACAAATTCCTTGAAACATATAATCTTCCAAAAATCAATCTGGAAGAATCAGAAAACCTAAACAGACAAATAACAACAAATGAGATTGAAACAGCTATTAAAAAACTCCCAAAAAAGAAAAGTCCTGGGCCTGAAGGCTTCACAAGTGAATTCTACCAAATATTCAAAGAAGAACTAACTCCTATCCTTCTCAAGCTATTTCAAAAAATTTAAGAGGAAGGAAGACTTTCAAACTCCTTTTATGAGGCGAGCATAATTCTGATTCTAAAACCAGGCAAAGACAACACAAGAAAAGAAAATTATAGGCCAATATCCCTGATGAACTTAGATGCAAAAATCCTCAATAAAATATTAGCAAACCGGATCCAGCAATATATGGAAAAAATCATACACCATGATCAAGTAGGATTTATTCTTGGGAGGCAAGGCTGGTACAATATTTGCAAATCAATCAATGTGATTCATCACATAAACAAAAGAAAGGAGAAAAACCACATGATAATTTCAATAGATGCAGAAAAAGCATTTGATAAAGTCCAGCACCCATTCATGATCAAAACTCTCAGCAAAGTGGGAATACAGGAAACATACCTCAACATGATAAAGGCCATCTATGACAAACCCACAGCCAACATCATACTCAATGGGCAACAATTAAAAGCAATCCCCTTAAGATCAGGAACAAGGCAGGGTTGCCCCCTTTCACCACTCTTATTCAACATAGTTCTGGAAGTCCTCGCCACAGCAATCAGACAAGAAAAAGAAATAAAAAGGCATCCAATTGGAAAAGAACAAGTAAAACTATCATTATTTGCAGATGACATGATATTGTATATAGAAAACCCTAAAGTCTCAGTCAAAAAACTACTAGACTTGATAAAAGAATTTGGCAAGGTGGCAGGATATAAAATCAATACTCAGAAATCCGAGGCATTTTTATACACTAATAATGAACTGTCAGAAAGACAAATCAGGGAATCAATCCCCTTTACCATTGCAACCAAAAAAATAAAGTACCTAGGAATAAATCTAACCAAGGAGATTAAAGACTTGTACTCGGAAAATTATAAAACATTGATAAAAGAACAGGGAAAATACGAATAAGTGGAAGCATATACCGTCCTCATGGTTAGGAAGAATAAACATCATTAAAATGTCTATATTACCCAAAGCAATTTATAAATTCAATGCAATACCAATGAAAATACCAATGACTTACTTCAGAGACATAGAACACATATTCCAAAAATTTATATGGAATCAAAAGAGAACACGAATAGCCTCAGCAATCATGAAAAGGAAGAAAAGAGCGGGAGGTATCACACTTCCAGATATCAAGTTATATTATAAGGCCATTGTACTCAAAACAGCATGGTACTGGCATAAGAACAGGCACATAGATCAATGGAACAGAACAGAGAACTCAGAAATAAACCCACAGCTCTATGGACAACTGACATTTGACAAAGGAGGTAAGACAATACAATGGAGTAAAGACAGCCTCTTCAACAAATGGTGTTGAGAAAACTGGACAGCTACCTGCAAAAAAATGAAACTAGACCACCAACTTACACCACTCACAAAAATAAACTCAAAATGGATAAAAGACTTGAATGTAAGCCGTGAAACTATAAGCATCTTAGAAGGAAACGTAGGCAGTAAGCTCTCTGACATATCTCGCAGCAATATATTTGCTGATTTGTCTCCACAGGCAAGTGAAATAAAAGACAGGATAAACAAATGGAACTTTATCAAACTAAAAAGCTTTTGCACAGCTAAAGACAATAAGAACAGAATAAAAAGACAAACTACACAATGGGAGAATTTATTTGACATAGCGTCCGATAAGGGGTTAATAACCAAAATTTATAAAGAACTTGTAAAACTTAATACCAGGAAGACAAACAATCCAATCCAAAAATGGGCAAAAGAAATGAATAGACACTTCTCCAGAGAGGACACACAGATGGCCAATAGGCATATGAAAAAATGTTCAACATCACTAATGATTAAAGAAATGCAAATTAAAACCACAATGAGATATCACCTCACACCAGTCAGAATGGCGCTCATCAATAAAACAACACAGAATAAGTGCTGCCGAGGATGTGGAGAAAAGGGAACCCTCCTGCACTGCTGGTGGGAATGCAGACTGGTGCAGCCCCTGTGGAAAACAGTATAGAGATTCCTCAAGAATTTAAAAATCAAACTGCCTTTTGACCCAGCTATACCACTGTTAGGAATATACCCCAAGAACACCATAGCACTGTTCGAAAAGAAGAAATGCACCCCCATGTTTATGGCAGCATTGTTCACAATAGCAAAGATTTGGAAACAGCCCAAGTGTCCATCAGAGGACGAGTGGATTAAAAAGCTTTGGTATATATATACTATGGAATACTACTCAGCCATAAGAAATGATGACATAGGATCTTTTACAACAACATGGATGGGCCTTGATAACATTATACTGAGTGAAAGAAGTAAATCAGAAAAAACTAAGAACTATATGTTTCCATACATAGGTGGGACATAAAGATGAGACTCAGAGACATGAACAACAGTGTTGGGGTTACAGGGTGGGGGGAGGAGAGGGAGGGGGTTGGGGGAGGGGAGGGGCACAAAGATCATGGCTTTTCAGCATTTGCCATATACCCCCCTTAATCTATAGACAGACAGCAAATATTTACGTATGGTGTTTCCACTATAAAGACTGCTGTCTTAGGGACAAATGCTGATAAACTATTTCAGCAGTTCCTCCTTCTTCAAAGACTTATAAGTAAACATAGAGCTCCAGGTTTCATAGGACATACTCAAGCTCACTCCATGCTCCCTGGAGCTTTAGCACAAGGGAATGCCGCCCCCTTTTTTGTGGGGTTTTTTTTTTTAGTATTTTGTCTTTTATTTATTTATTTTTTTGTATATTTCTGAGGATGGGGATGGGGAGGCAGTCAGACAGACTACAGCATGCGCCTGACTGGGAACCACCTGGCATGCCTACCGGGGGGAATGCTCTGCCCATCTGGGATGTTGCTCCTTTACAACCGGAGCCATTCTAGTGACTGGGTCGGGGGCCATGTGGCCATGCTTAGTGCCCAGGGTGGATTTGCTCCGATGGAGCCTTGGCTGCGGGTGGGAGGAGGGGGGCCGGGAGGAAGGAGAGGGGAGGGAGTGGAGAGGTAGATGGGCGCTTCTCCTGTGTGCTCTGGCCGGGAATCGAACCCAGGAATCCTGCACACCAGGCCAATGACTCCGATCGGTCTACCATATCATGCTTTTTAATTAAAAAAAATTTACATTTCTTTTGAATGCTGATGAACAGGTGACACCAAATCTTTTTCACCTGCAAACTACTACCTTCTTTATTAGATCTAGCTAATAACACTGTTCTGTCTTTTTTCCAAATAGCTCCAGATATATGGAAAAGATTTATATAGGCGGATGGGGATCCTCAAACCCCTCAGCGAGATCTTCTGAGAATGGCTCTTAAGATACCTAGAGGCAGAAAAAGCCCAATGGAGATCAGGGGGAACTACCAGCTTTTAGGATACACCCTTAAAGGTTCCAACACCCCAAAGGGGTCTCATAGGATGCCATCTGGGTCCTGCTTCAATAGTGGAAAGAAAGGTCATTGAGCTAAAGCCTGCCAGGCTTACACGCCTCTGCTGTGAGGAAACAGGGACACTGGAGGGTGGGCTTCCCCCTCGCTCCTCTAAGGGAGGGTTCAGTCTCTTCCAGCCCTGCTCCAGCCTCCTATGACCTAACCTTGCCCAGAAAGCTGGGTTTTGCCACTGAAGGCTGAAGGTGCCCAGGGCCGTCGGCCCCATCTACGACACTGCGGACGAGCCTAGGGTATTTCTTCCAAGAAGCAGGTAAACTGATCTCATTCGCTCAAGGGCCACTTAACTATGTGTTGCCTAAATAGTCAGGTTTTTTATTCTTCCCTCAAAGATCTCTGTTGTGGGTGTTGATAGTCCTATTTTCTGCTGCTTTGCTTAATATATAGTGTTTCCTTTATCCCTCCTCCCTCAATGCCCCACTCATATTTCAGGCTGGGACCTACTCTTAATTTAGAGCTCTCTTTCTTCCTTTTGCCAACTTGTATTATGAATTTAACTTTGCCACCCAGCTTAGTGTATCCCAAGGTTCTCTTTACCAGGCCACAGTCACAGAGCTCCAGGGAAAAGCAACCTGGTCTCAACTCTCCAGGCAGAGGAGAACAGGAGCTCCATATCCACGCATGCTGCAGATGGCTTTTCCAGTCTATCTGAATCATTACCAGCTAGAAGCAGCGGTCATTGGGACTTGGACATGAGCGGCAAAGGATAGAATGGTGACAACAATTCCAGTGCCATGCGGACTTTTCCTGTGGGGAGCTTTCCTGGACTCCTGCTCCCTGTGACAGCTCCTAACAGACTGAACTGTGGTTGGGTTGCATATTTCAGGGATTTGGCATGGTGATGGGGCCAACTTGGACTTGGGGAACATGTTAAGGACACTACTCATTTATGGATTCTTGCTGTATTGGCCAAGAGTTTGCTTAAAGGCTTTTAATCACTGTAAAAAAAAAAAAAAATAGAGGACTGGATGAAGAAGATGGGGCACATATACACCATGGTATATTATTCAGATAGGAGAAATGGTGACATCGGATCACTTATAGCAGAATGGTGGAGTCTTGGTAGCATTGTGCGGGGTGAAATAAGCGAATCAGAAAAAAGCAGGAAATGCAGGACTCCATACATTGGTGGGACATAAAAGCGAGACTAAGAGGCATGAACAGGAGTGTGGTGGCTATGGGGGGTGGGGGGAGGGAAGGAGGGAGAGGGGGAGGGGGAGGGGTACAGAGAGAACTGGATGGAGGGTGGCGGAGGATGATCTCTCTTTGGGTGATGGGTATGCAACAGAACTAAATGACAAGATAACCTGGAAATGTTTTCTTTGAATGTATGTACCCTGATTTATTGATGTCATCCTATTAAAATAAAAATTTATTTATTATAAAAAAATATTAATAAACACATGAAATGTTTTTAATATTATTAGTCATTTAGGAAATACAAAATAAAACTAAATTAAGCTACTGCTATACATTCACGAGATTGGCTAAAATTAACCAAATAGACATAATTAAGTGCTGTCAAGGATATAGAGTATGGAACTCTACCACATTGCTGGTAAGATTATAAAAGGTACAAGCACTTGAAAAATAGTTCGGTAGTTTCTAATAAAGTTAAGCATGTGCATACCCAGCAGCCCAAGAATCCCACTTCTAGATATTTAAACAAATGAAACAAAAACATATATCATACAAAGACCTGTATGCAAATGTTAACAGCAGCTGCATTTGTAGTTAAAAAACCCTGAGGAACTAGATAGCCATCAATTGGTGAATGGATTAAAATTGTATGCTTCATTTACACACTGGAATATTACTCAGTAATGCAAAAAAATTACAAATAGACAAAATAACATGGCTGAACGTCAAAAGCATTGGGATGAACCAGAGAGGCCAGACACAGAAGACTTCATGATAGGATTCCATTTATGACCTTGTTAAAGAGAATTTTAGACTAGAAAATGAGGTAAGCTGTTGCCTACAGCTAGAGGTAGAGAGGGACTAATTGCAGGGGAGCATGAGAGATGTTTTCGAGGCACTGAAAATATTCTGTATCTTGATTGTGGTGGGATTACATGAGTACATATATAAAATACAAAATGGAAATATAAAAATTCATCACACCAATTTTTATTACTCAAATTTATATTATATAAATATTTATTACATAAATATCTCCTCTATGAGACAGTGTTAAAAATGTGGGATTGTCACACTGCAGCATATTGTTAATTTACAAATTGGTCACATGGGCCCTTTGTGTTTGAGGAGTTCAGCGCTGGGAAGGACCACTGTGAACTCTGTTGTTGAGGGGATTTCCATCCAGAGAGTGAACTTGAGTTCTACTCTGAGGAATGTGGGAGGCTCGGAGAGGCAGAGCAGGCGAGAGAGGTCACTTTACTTCATCTTCCTCTAAATTTTTTCCATTCTCCTACAGAAGTCCTTCTGTCTCTGCTACTCACACAAACTCAGGCCTATCACTGCCCTGGTGACAAACTTTCTCCAGCACCTGGAGTCCAGACTCCTCAGAACGACATGCACAGGGCTGATGACCTGGCTCCCATCCATCTGGCTTCCCATTTCCTGCAGTGCTTCCTTTGCTGCCTGAATTATTGAAGAATGGGTGCTGCCAGCCCGCACCTCTGCCCAGGCCCTGGTCAGAGCAGCTGTTTCAGTCTTCAGGCTGGAGTTCAGCAAGGCATACAGGCAAAAAATGCCAAGTCAGAATTCTTGCTGGGGAGCGAGACAAATTTGCTAGGCAAGAATTCAGAGCAGTCAAGAGACAGTGAATCCTACTTCTTGGACTCTGAGGGGATTCAGGCTCAGAAGCTTGTTGGCAGGAACCTCTTTAATAAAACAAGGGTACTGGCAGGAGCAGAACTCTGAGCTCAGATGTAGGTGAGCAGAACAGAAATATTTTCACTCACAGAAGGAGGCAGGGTAGCACAGTGGCTGAGGGCACAGTCCCCAAATCTCTCAACTCTGCCTTTCCACCTTAATGGTTATGCTACTTTGGGCAAGTAACCCATCCCCAGAGCCTCAGTTTCCCAGATATGGAGAGGAAATGTAATAGTGCATATAAAAGTATTCACACAATGACTGGCATATAGCAAGCCCTGAGCAAGTGGGATTCCTAAGTGTTAAGAGGAAGTGAAGCAACTCAAGACCTCTCTACTCTGGCAGGAGCTCCTGAAAGACAGCGAGTCCTTAAATCTGCCCAGGGAGAGAAGGAGAACATGGCATTCGGATAAGTTAAAGGTCACATGTAGATATGGTAAAGCTTGAAACAAAGGACAAGAAATAATGGCAACAAAAACATAATGAATCACTTTATATCTTTAGACCTGTTTTTCTACCAAATCTGGTTTTGATGATATTTTACAAACCTTCCAGCTCTAACATGTTATGTCTCCATAAAATGGGATGGATTGTTGAATTATGACAAAAGTACTCTTTCATTTTATATGATCTTCGGAAAGAGTGATGCTCTCAGATGATCTGACATTTTCCAGCTCTAATTTGCCCCATTAATTCAGGATTGAAGCAATAACAGATGGGATTGACAGTGAAAGTGAAATTGAAATTATAACATAAATTATATAGAAATCTATTAATTTGGTATCGCCAACCCATGTCTGTTCACAAAGTTTGGGATAACAGTTTAGTTGGGGGAAGATTCTTCATTGGTTAAAAGTGTTTGGATTCGTTTGGCTTAAACTAATTCCTCCTAATGAAATTCAAACTAACTGAGAAGCTTTCTGTAATTATGAAAGACTTCATTCAAGTCTAACACTCAGGGTGGGAACTCAGTAAGTGTGAGTCCCTGTGATTTCCCCTTTTCTTTCTTGTTTCATAATAGCTCCTAGCCTAGTGGCTTTGGGTTCTACAGAACACATTAGTTTACATGAACTTCTGCTTTGTGGAACTCTTCTGTAAAAGGAACAGAAGTCTTAGAAATGAGCTAAAGTAACCCAAAGCCCCTTCCCTAGATTCAACTGGCATCTGCAACCCATCAGAACTCCCCAGTGGGGGCTGTGGGCTTAAGCATGGACAAATTGTACAACTTCCCTAAACTATGCAAAAGCTTGTCTGCTGAGATTTTGAATTCAGTCACATTTACTGCTTAAGGAATCAGTGAGTTGCCATTAGATGCTTTTCATAAAAATTAGATACCAATTTGTAGTTTTCTAACAGCCAAGAGAATTTACTAAAAGCATGAAACAGCAAAGAAACTTGATATGAAGAAATTGCAAAACCAGTGATATCTCTGGTTCAAGAGTGTCTACTGAAATTGCAGACTAAAAATCAGAAACAAAAAGTCCCAAACTTTCTTGAAGCTGAAGCTTTTTGTCACTGTGTTTATAGAAAGTTGGCTTAGGAAAATCTTTTATGGGTATGTGGTTATGTATAATATATAAAAATTATATTAGATATAATGTAACTATAACATAACACCATTGTGCTATTAATTGGCCAGTGGGGCATAATGATACTTATTAATAATACATAGAGGCACAAAACAAGATTGACCTCAAGAAAGAAAAAAGAAGGATTCCAAATACCCCTTCCATCAACTGCACAGAGCACAGAGAAGGCAGCCGGTAGAGAGAAAGAACTCTTGGCTAAGAAAATATCTGCTAGACCGAGTAAAATGACCAAAACTTCCCCAAAGATCAACAAAAATTCCCAGGGAGTCTACATTTTGTATAATCATGATGGAAAGAAAAGAAGCCTTCATAAAGAGAGTATTTAGAGTGAGTTTTGAGCACCTGCAGACTCAAAGATAAAAGATTATATAAATATTATTGCCAGGAACCTGAAATGCGAAAACAACAGCCCATAACAAAATGAAAACCTTCTAGGTTTCACAGAAGAGAATCAGCAATGAGGGAAACAAGGTAACATGGGATATGAATGGTCTCACACAGTCTACTATCCTCACCTGCTTAAGAGCAAGTGGAGGGAGAGATGACGTCAGAGTAATGGCGAGGTAGGAAGCGATACCGATAAATCTCCCCCAAAACTCAACAAGATCTTCAACCAGAAACAGAAAAACCTATACTTGGAGCTTCCAGATGCTTCGCAATACACCCAAAGGTATGATTGAGTGAAAAATTGGCTAAATATATAACCAAACCCCGAAGGAAAAAGGGAGTAAGAAATGCTCCGCCTTCCTCACTAACCTAAACAGGGCGGCTTTCTCTGGTAACTGTGAATATAGAAACTGAGGCGGGCAAAGGGGGTGAATAGATCCAGGCCGCCGCGGCACAAACGGCCGAACCAGGCAGTGGCACACAGATCCAAGCAGAGGAAAATCTGATCCTGTGGCAACCCGGGCAATACAAGCTAACACTCGCGCCAAACCCAAGCAAAGAAAGACAAGCGGAGCGGCCATTTTACCCAGTCTCCTGGTCGGTGCGCAGTTAGTGGGCAAGAATTTCTTCCTAGGCCCCGAGAGTGGGTGCCCGTGTTGCCCCACGGAGAGGCAGGGTCAGAGGCCTTTCTGTGGGCCGAGGACAGAGTCTCTGGGCAGCCCCAGCGCCCTGGGAAAGCCACGCACGGGAGGGAGTGAGAACTAATTCCAACGGTGGAGATTTTCCGTGCTGGTGAGGGTTTCACTCAGAGGGAACCGCGGCCGGCCTCATATCCTGGTGTGCGCACGCAGATAAGGAGTGAGCGATTCCTCCGAGTGCCTCCGCAGTGCGCGCCCGTGTTATCGCAGAGAGGGGCAGAGTCAGGGGCCTTTGTGTGGGCCAAAGCGGAATCTCGAGCCGCCCCAGCGCCTTGCAAAAGCCGTGCACGGGGACGGAGTGAGATTCAATTCCAACGCTACAACTTTTCCCTGCAGTTGGGGGTTTCACTCAGAGCGTGAGACTGCTGGCCGGATATCCTGGTCGCAGACAGTGAGTGAGAGTTTCCTCCAAGCGCCCCCCAGAAGTGGGCGCCCGCTTGTGTTACCGGACAGAGTGGCAGAGCCAGTGGTCTTTGAGTGGGCGGAAAGCCCGCCTGATTATGCTAGCAGCTCTGACTGACTGAGCCTTACCCAGAGCCCTGTGCTGAGTGGAAATAGAGTGGGGAGTTGCCAGCTCTTTGAGCCTCTTACTATCCAGGCAGAGGCAGCAGCAACTCCATAGCTGGATTATCAGGCTACTAATTGAGGAAGGAAAGACTAGGAGAAAGGCTCCAGGAACACGGACTCTCTCACTGTCGGAGCCTATAAATGCTAATGAGCCTCGACTCCCACGAGACTAAAGCACAATACATGACATTGCCATAGAGACTTATCAACTGCAAGCCTCTACCTGAGCGTGCCAAAGGGGCAGAACCCAGGGTACAGAGTCACCGACCAGGAAGAGGGAGAGAAAAGAAAAAGCAAGAAGATAACCTCTCAAATCAAGAATAATCTGCAGACTTTATAACCTATCCCATTTTATTATATTTGTTCGTTTGTTTCTCTTATCTTCATTCTTGATACTTTTTTTTCTTCCTCCAATTTGGCCGATTAACTCTCTACTGGTCTTACTCTCTCCTCTCCTTGAACTACACTACCCATAAGTGTTACATCTCCCATTATCTTTTCTCTTCTCTTCCTTTCTCTCTATGAGGGTTGCACTCCAAAACCCTTAACTCTCTCTCTCTCTCCTTTCTTTTTTCTTCTTTTAGTGGTTCCCTCTTTTTTTTCTCTCTCTCTCTTTCTTTTCTCCCTCTATATTAGTTTCTTCCTTTCTCCTTTACATCTCCTCTCATTCAAAACCTCAATAACAAACAAATTATCTTATCTGGGACCTCAAACCTATGTTTGTGGCATTTTCGGAGGGGTTTTTACTTCACCTTTTTAACTCACTAGCAGTGCTCCCATACCTGGCTCTCCATATTATCTAAGTTCTTGTTCCACTAAATACAATAGTAAGTTTTATTTGTCCCCCATTTTTCCGTTTTCCTCTTATTCCTTCATCATAACTCTTAGACAACCAACACCTAAAAGCAAATCATTTTATTTCTGACCCAAATTTTTTTCCTTATTTGCTTTTTGTGGGTCCATATGCTCTTTTTTTTTTTTTTCTTTTCTTTTTTTTTCCTTTTTTTTTTTTTTTCTTTTTTGCCCCTTTATTACTTTTCCCCAATTCAGGCCCTCCATCACAGGAATTGTTGTTATAACTCACAGTCCACCACAAGATTTTCTAAGAAAAAGGGGAGAGGAGAGGGAAGGAAAAAGGAGGGGGGGAATAATTTCCTTTTTTTAAAAATTTTTATTTTATTTTATTTTTCTTCATTTCATTATTAATTTTTTTTAAAAAAAACAACTCTTTTCGATTTTTTTTTATTTTTTTAACTTTTTATTCTTTATTAAATCTCATTAATACTATCAACAAAACCACCCTCAGATGCCACTAAGAAGAGAAAATCGAATATCATGGATACAAAAGAAAGAGAGGTAACACAGCTAGATGAGGAAAAATCTATGGAGAAAAAATTTAATATATTGGAAACCTTGGAGCTAAATGACAGAGAATTCAAGATAGAAATCCTAAAAATCCTCCGAGATATACAAGAAAACACAGAAAGGCAATATAGGGAGCTCAGAAAACAACTCAATGAACACAAAGAGATATGTCCAAGGAAATGAAACTATAAAAACAAATCAAACAGAGATGAAAAACTCAATTCACGAGCTGAAAAACGAAGTAACAAGCTTAGCTAGTAGAACAGGTCAGATAGAAGAGAGGATTAGTGAAATAGAAGACAAGCAACTTGAGGCACAACAGAGAGAAGAAGAACGAGACTCAAAAATTAAAAAAAATGAGATAGCCCTACAAGAATTATCTGACTCCATCAAAAAGAATAACATAAGAATAATAGGTATATCAGAGGGAGAAAGAGAGAGAAAAATGGAATGGAGAACATACTCAAACAAATAATAGATGAGAACTTCCAAGCCTGTGGAAAGAACTAAGCCTCAAATTCAAGAAGCAAACAGAACTCCAAGTTTTCTTAACCCCAACAAACCTACTCCAAGGCATATCATAATGAAATTGACACAAACCAACAGCAAAGAAAAAATTCTCAAGGCAGCCAGGGAAAAGAAGAATACAACATATAAAGGAAGGCCCATTAGATTATCATCAGATTTCTCAGCAGAAACTCTACAAGCTAGAAGAGAGTGGACCCCAATATTTAAAGTCCTGAAAGAGAGGAACTTTCAGCCACGAATACTATACCCATCAAAGCTATCCTTCAAATACGAAGGAGAAATAAAAACATTCACAGATACAGAAAGATGAGGGAATTTATCATCAGAAAACCCCACTCCAGGAATTACTAAAGGGGGTTCTCCAATCAGATACAAAGAACAAAAAAAACAGAGCCACAAGTAAAAGCTCCAAGAAGAACACAATAAAACCAAATTTAAAATGTGACAACAACAAAAAGAAAGAGGGGGAGAAGACGGAGATTAACAGTAGCAAAGGACGATGGAGTGCAAAAGTACTCACAAAATAGTTCGCTACAATGAACAGGGTAGGGACCCTTTTCATTACTCAAAGGTAACCACCATTGAAAAAACCACCACAGAAGCACATGAGATAAAAAAAGATAGCAACAGAGGAAAGATGTATGGAATACAACCAAATAAAAACAAAAGATAGAAAACGAAAGAGAAGGATCAAACAAGACACGAAACTAACAGAAAGCAAGATATAAAATGGCAATAGGGAACTCACAAGTATCAATAATTACACTAAATGTAAACGGATTAAAACTCACCAATAAAAAGGCACAGAGTAGCAGAATGGATTAAAAAAGAAAATCCAAACTGTATGCTGCCTACAGGAAACTCATCTAAGTAACAAGGATAAAAACAAATTCAAAGTGAAAGGCTGGAAAACAATACTCCAAGCAAATAACATCCAAAAAAAAGCAGGTGTAGCAATACTCATATCGGATAATGCTGACTACAAGACAGGAAAAGTACTCAGAGACAAAAATGGCCATTTCATAATGGCTAAGGGGACACTGAATCAAGAAGACATAACAATTCTTAATATATATGCACCAAACCAAGGAGCACCAAAATATATAAGACAGCTACTTATTGATCTTAAAACAAAAACTGACAAAAATACAATCATACTTGGAGACCTCAATACACCGCTGACGGCTCTAGATCGGTCATCCAAACAGAGAATCAACAAAGACATAGTGGCCTTAAACAAAACACTAGAGCACCTGGATATGATAGACATCTACAGGACATTTCATCCCAAAGTGACTGAGTATACATTTTTTCTCCAGTGTACATGGATCATTCTCAAGAATTGACCATATGTTGGGCCACAAAAACAACATCAGCAAATTCAGAAAAATTGAAGTTGTACCAAGCATATTTTCTGATCATAAAGCCTTGAAACTAGAATTCAACTGCAAAAAAGAGGAAAAAAATCCTCAAAAATGTGGAAACTAAACAACATACTTTTAAAAAATGAATGGGTCAAAGAAGAAATAAGTGCAGAGATCAAAAGATATATACAGACTAATGAAAATGACAATACGACATATCAGAATCTATGGGATGCAGCAAAAGCAGTGATAAGAGGGAAGTTCATATCGCTTCAGGCATATATGAACAAACAAGAGAGAGCCCAAGTGAACCACTTAACTTCCCCACCTTAAGGAACTAGAAAAAGAAGAACAAAGACAACCCAAAACCAGCCGAAGAAAGGAAATAATAAAAATCAGAGCAGAAATAAATGAATTAGAGAACAGAAAAACTATAGAAAAAATTAATAGAACAAGGAGCTGGTTCTTTGAAAAGATCAACAAAATTGACAAACCCTTGGCAAGACTTACCAAGGAAAAAAGAGAAAGAACTCATATAAACAAAATCCAAAATGAAAGAGGAGAAATCACCACGGACACTGTAGATATACAAAGAATTATTGTAGAATACTATGAAAAACTTTATGCCACTAAATTCAACAACCTAGAAGAAATGGATAAATTCTAGAAAAATACAACCTTCCTAGACTGAGTCAAGAAGAAGCAGAAAGCCTAACAGACCTATCAGTAGAGAAGAAATAGAAAAAACCATTAAAACCTCCCCCAAAAATAAAAGTCCAGGCCCCTGACGGCTATACCAGCGAATTTTATCAAACATTCAAAGAAGACTTGGTTCCTATTCTACTCAAAGTCTTCCAAAAAATTGAAGAAGAAGCAATACTTCCAAACACATTTTATGAGGCCAACATAACCCTCATCCCAAAACCAGGCAAGGATGGCACAAAAAAAGAAAACTACAGAACAATATCTCTAATGAATACAGATGCTAAAATACTAAACAAAATACTAGCAAATCGAATACAACAACATATTAAAAAAATAATACATCATGATCAAGTGGGATTCATCCCAGAATCTCAAGGATGGTTCAACATACGTAAAACGGTTAATGTAATACACCATATCAACAAAACAAAGAACAAAAACCACATGATCTTATCAATAGATGCAGAAAAGGCTTTCGATAAAATACAACACAATTTTATGTTTAAGACTCTCAACAAAATGGGTATAGAAGGAAAATATCTCAACATGATAAAGGCCATATATGATAAACCATCAGCTAACATCATATTAAATGGCACTAAACTGAAGGCTTTCCCCCTTAAATCAGGAACAAGACAGGGTTGTCCACTCTCTCCACTCTTATTTAATGTGGTACTAGAGGTTCTCGCCACAGCAATCAGACAAGACAAAGAAATAAAAGGCATCCATATCGGAAAAGAAGAAGTAAAGGTATCACTTTTTGCAGATGATATGATCCTATACATCGAAAACCCCAAAGAATCCACAAAAAGACTACTAGAAACAATAAGCCAATACAGTAAGGTCGCAGGATACAAAATTAACATACAGAAGTCAATAGCCTTTCTATATGCCAACAATGAAACAACTGAGAAGGAACTCAAAGAATAATCCCCTTCACGATTGCAACAAAAAAAATTAAATACTTAGGAATAAACATAACAAAGAATGTAAAGGACTTATATAATGAAAACTATAAACCATTGTTAAGGGAAATCGAAAAAGATATAATGAGATGGAAGAATATACCTTGTTCTTGGCTAGGAAGAATAAATATAATCAAGATGGCTATATTACCCAAAGCAATATACAAATTTAATGCAATTCCCATCAAACTTCCAATGACGTTTTTTAAAGAAATAGAGCAAAAAATCATCAGATTTATATGGAACTATAAAAAACCCCGAATAGCCAAAGCAATCCTAAAGAAAAAGAATGAAGCTGGGGGCATAACAATACCTGACTTCAAACTCTATTATAGGGCCACGACAATCAAAACAGCATGGTATTGGCAGAAAAATAGACACTCAGACCAATGGAACAGAATAGAAAGTGCAGAAATAAAACCACATATATATAGTCAAATAATTTTTGATAAAGGGGCCAACAACACACAATGGAGAAAAGAAAGCCTCTTCAATAAATGGTGCTGGGAAAACTGGAAAGCCACATGCAAAAGAATGAAACTGGACTACAGTCTCTCTCCCTGTACAAAAATTAACTCAAAATGGATCAAAGATCTAAACATAAGACCTGAAACAATTAAGTACATAGAAGAAGACATAGGTACTCAACTCATGGACCTGGGTTTTAAAGAGCATTTTATGAATTTGACTCCAATGGCAAGAGAAGTGAAGGCAAAAATTAATGAATGGGATTACATCAGACTAAGAAGTTTTTGCTCAGCAAGAGAAACTGATAACAAAATAAACAGAAAGCCAACTAAATGGGAAATGATATTTTCAAACAACAGCTCAGATAAGGGCCTAATATCCAAAATATACAAAGAACTCATAAAACTCAACAACAAACAAACAAACAATCCAATAAAAAAATGGGAAGAGGATATGAATAGACACTTCTCCCAAGAAGAAATACAAATGGCCAACAGATATATGAAAAGATGCTCATCTTCTTTAGCTATTAGAGAAATGCAAATCAAAACGGCAATGAGATACCACCTCACACCTGTTCGATTAGCTGTTATTAGCAAGTCAGGTAATAGCAAATGTTGGAGAGGCTGTGGAGAAAAAGGAACCCTCATCCACTGTTAGTGGGAATGTAAAGTAGTACAACCATTATGGAAGAAAGTATGGTGGTTCCTCAAAAAACTGAAAATAGAACTACCTTATGACCCAGCAATCCCTCTACTGGGTATATATCCCCAAAACTCAGAAACATTGATACGTAAAGACACATGCAGCCCCATGTTTATTGCAGCATTGTTCACAGTGGCCAGGACATGGAAACAACCAAAAAGCCCATCAATAGATGACTGGATAAAGAAGATGTGGCACATATACACTATGGAATACTACTCAGCCATAAGAAATGATGACATCAGAACATTTACAGCAAAATGGTGGGATCTTGATAACATGATACGAAGCGAAATAAGTAAATCAGAAAAAACCAGGAACTGTATTATTCCATACGTAGGTGGGACATAATACTGAAACTAAGAGACATTGACAAGAGTGTGGTGGTTACGGGGGGGAGGAGGGGATGGGAGAGTTATAGGGGGTGGGGAGGGGCACAAAGACAACAAGATAGAAGGTGACAGAGGACAATCTGACTTTGGGTGGTGGGTATGCAACATAATTGAACGACAAGATAACCTGGACTTGTTATCTTTGAATATATGTATCCTGATTTATTGATGTCACCCCATTAAAAAAATAAAATTATAAAAAAAAAAAAAAAAAAAAAGAGCAAGTGGAGGTTGGTACCAATGCAATTAGTCATGACGACTGTGATTACATTAATGAGTGATAAGATGGGGAGCTGCTCAGTGATCTCACAGGGGAAGGAGATCAGGTACTTGTAAGTGGGTGAAACTTGTAGAAGTGTAACTCAATTCTAGAGAAACTTGTGTAATTAGTGGAAGGAACTCTTGAATAATAACCTTGGAGTTCTTGTGTAGAGGTGACACACATCTGAGCATCCCTAAGTAATAACAAGTGCTCTAAAAATGTTTTTCTCTAATTCTGCAAATTGAGATATGTCAAGTTAGAGGCAGAGATAAATACAGGGATAACAGAGAAGGTATCACCAGTGGTTTTCCTTCCCTACTCTGCCTTTAAGATTTGACTCTAAATAAAATATTGAACAAGTATGTCAACTATATCTGTTTGAAGTCGAAGCAAAATATCAGTCTGTCTGGGTTGCCCATGTGTCTCTATCTAGCCCATGCAAAATGCAAACAGCCCTTAGTTCAAAACTTGGCTGAGTCACTCTCAGCAAACAGTTGATCATGTTCTTGAAGATCCCTTTGTTAAAGATTCCCTAGGTCCTTTCCACTATGGCCAGGGTGCAGTCTTCCTGATTAGTAGAGTAAAAAATCTAGCACTCCCAAAACCAACTCAGATAAAAAACACTTTTACAGAATATTTCTTTTTTTTTTTTTTTTTGTGACAGAGACAGAAACAGATAGGGACAGACAGACAGGAAGTGAGAGAGATGAGAAGCATCAATTCTTCATTGTCGTACCTCAGTTGTTCATTGATTGCTTTCTCATATTTGCCTTGACTGGGGGTTACAGCAGACCAAGTGATCCCTTGCTCAAGCCAGTGACCTTGGGCTCAAGCTGGTGAGCCTTGCTCAAACTAGATGAGCCCGTGCTCAAACCAGCAACCTCGAGGTTTTGAACCTGGGTCCTCTGCATCCCAGTCCGATGCTCTATCCACTGCATCACCACCTGGTCAGACTAGACTATTTCTTTCTGGATAAATTTCAGTTTTCATTTGCGTTTCATTGACTCTTTTTTACTTATCTTACTCACAAAACATCAAACATGCTATTGCTATAATTGGTCTCATCTATCAGAGTTTCCTTTAAAAAAGTGGCTCATAAATGTATTGATAATATCCTATCTAGAGGAGACAAATATCTGGTGGTCCACCTAACCCCATTCCTATCCCATTGATTTCCAATATCTAGTTGGAAAAAATAGTCATTAATGAATCATTTGTTCCTACAAATACAGAAATTTATTAAATGTGTGCTATGAACCTATATGGTATATGTTTGTTTTTACATGCGCTATATGTGTAGCACTATACATTGTAAGAGAACACAAGCTTGCATAGAAGATTACATGTAATGGGACAATATCTTGAACAACTGAAAACAGCATACTAATTTATTATATTCAATTTGATAGTGTATTTCAAGTTACTTTTATCTTCATAGACCATGCCTTTGAATAAGACCAACAACAAACCCATTTATTCTCAAATGTGCCCCCACTTTGACAAAGTTTCTGCTCTCTTGGTACCAGGCATCCAAGATGATTGATATATGACTATCTCTATGATCATTCTGTTTAGAGAAATGAAGACATTTTTATTAGTTAAATGTATGAGATTGCCTCAAAAGATCCAAAAGAGGAGGAAGGGTAAATCTGGGCTGAAATGTGACCAGCATGAGCACTGGGATGCTCCAAGATTAGAGAAAATAGAAACGCAGCCCTGCTCACCACAAGTGAGCAGGTGAGGGCTTATTCCCATCCCTGGTTCCATGTTTATGACCAGTGAATGCAGTCTTAGTAAGACACCAGCTTTTCCCACCCCTAGTTTCCATAGCCTAACGTCATCATCTCTAACTTACCTTCCTTGACGAAACACATGTGGTTCATTTTCACCCACTTGATGGATTTCTGAAAATGAGAAAAATAATTCTAGTCTCTTTTATATAATTAAAAAATTCACTAAATTAGATATTTGCCAAAAAAATTAAAAAATACTGCACACCCATGTGATATGAGGAAACAGGAAAGTAACTCTGTTTTTTTCATGTTTTGCTAAGCTCTGTGGCACTAGATCTCAGATGACTATGCCTGTTAAGAGAGTTTTGAGTCTTAGATTTGACAAGAAACTTATTAACCCTTGGGAGGAAGCAAACTGGAGTGATTTAATAAAGTACTCTGAAATTAAACTGACCAGTTTCAAATCCAAACCCCACCATTTCCTAGTTATCTGACCTTGAACATTCACTTAACCTCAATTTCCTCACCTCTAAAATTTGGATACTCAGTACCTGTCTTTCTGAGTTAATATGAGAATTAAAGAAAATAGTCCATATAAGATGGTTAACATAGTACTGGGCAAGTAGAAAAACTCAGTATGTGTTAGCTGCTATTATTATTATTATTATTATTATTATTATTTTCAAGTTGGCAATGGGTTTTTTGTTTTTATGCTCAGATTCCAATTAATGATTAAAAACATCTCACTGCCTTCTTCTTCAAGACACTCTTTCTGATTTTGAATATGGAAAATCAGAGTCATGGAATGGCTTACAGGGAATGGTGCTATGTGGACTTGGAGTCTGAGCTCCAATGAGGTACAAAAAAAAGGGAAGCCAAGGATTAGAAATAGGAGCATCTTTCCACCAGTCAGAATCAGAATACAGAGCCCAAAACTGTCCTGGGAAGGGGGACTGTCCTGTTAGACTGTGAAGCCCCTTGCTCCTTTGATTCCTCTTTATTGTCTGACCTCATGTCAAAGATGCCTCCCTGTTCTTCAAAAACGAAGGCCAAATGTCATAACATCTGTGAGTTTTCAGAATATGAGGTGTGGGTATTGAGGAAAGTAATGGCAGGAAGCACACACTCTCCTTGGACAAAGACGTTTTGTTATAAATAAGGGAATATGACATGAAATGACAAGTTTTGTTTCTCTTGCAGAAATAGGCATTGCCAATGTAGTGATAATGTACATAGAAATGAGGAAATACAGTAGATTCTTATTTGTGTTAGTTATGTTTTATGAAGTCACAGCAAATACTAAACCATTGTTTTGAGGGGAAATACAGGGTTAGGTTTCTATGAGCTGCTAGTAATAACATGTTCATCAATCAATCAATATAGAACCAGTGGTGGGATTCAGCCAGTTCGCACTGGTTGGGCAGAACTGATACCTAATTTTTTTTTGTTGAGTTTGGTGAACTGGTTGTTAAAATGGCACTTGTAATCAGGGTTTTCTCTAAAGTGGGCACCTGGGCAGGTCAATGTGGAAATCACAAATTTATATTCTTTACTCTTTTTTAACATTATTTCATCTGCGCAACAGCGTTTTCTAATCACCGTAGTAATGTTCATTCCATCCACAGGTGAAAATACTTGATGGAACTATGCTTATAATATTTACTTATTCATTTCATAAAACTCACTATACCTTTGACAAAAGACTATATTTTAATTCCCTCACATTTGTTACTTCAGTGCACAAACATATAACGTAAAGAGAAAAAGTGCCAAACAACCAGGGGGTGACAACTTGTATTCTTTTTAGTCAGGTTTATTAATTATTTAATATTTTTATTAATATTTTAAAACTCTTTCTTATAACATAATCTAGTTTTGTGTATCTCTTTTATTGTTCTTCTTTAAGTATTAAATGCATGAAATAATAAACTACCTTTTATTATATCCTTTTTCTATACTTAATAAAATGGTCGTGATGAAAGAGAACTGGTTGTTAAATTATTTGAATCCCACAACTATTCAGAGCACTATTTTACATGTGTTTCTATTTAAAGACACCTTACTTAACACATACGGTTGATTCATTAATATTGAATTCACAGCCAGCAGCACCATAAGTCATCTGAAGCAAGCTTATCTAACACATATTTTTTTCCATAAGGCCCACCACAGCCTTTTTGCTCTTAGGAATTCAAGATGGCACTCAGCACTATTTTGGAGAGCCATGTCAATCAGCAAAATCACCCAAAAGGGGGCACACAAATGTGGAAAACACAACCAATAAATGATTATCTCTAGGATCATTCTGTTCAGATAAACTAAGAGATTTCTGTTAGACATATGTATGAGACTGTCTCAAAATATCCAGTGTAGCTGGTGACAACACAGATGAAAAATACCACTAAGTTAACTACATCAACAGTCTTGATGAATATCTTGATATAACCTACAAAATTTGGACGTTAGACTATGAAGTAAAATTTCAGCAAATTACTTATTTTCTTATGTTGAAAAAGTTTCATGTTGTCTTAGCAAAAGCAACAAGCTTATCTACAAAAAATAGCCCTGAAATGGATTAAGTTGACATCAGACTTCTTAGAAAACTTATATCCAAAGTTGCATACTTGGTAGAAGCCAGAAACTTTAATTTGAAAAATTGTATAATTTATTAACATAAGCTTGTGCTAAAAAGGTTAAAAATAGAATACACAATAAATATAGTAATCAACATTGGAAACTAAATTTATTCCCATACCTTGACCCATTCTTGAACTGAATGCCCAATATGCTAGATTGCTGGGACATGATGAGATAGTGAAGGCGTTTTAAAACTGTTGATAAAAAGAATTTGTTCATGTCTTCCGGAGAAAATCCCTTCCTCTGCTCCTTAATTTAAGAGTAAATCAAAACTTCCTTTGTAGGTTTAAATAATAACCTAACTAATAAATAAATACCTAACAAAATTTCTATAGCTCTTTCTATGCAAGGGAATTCATATTAATTATAAATATTAGTGATTTGATTTTCTCAATCATTTCTAGTGAAAGCACTTTGTATTACTTTCCTGTGGTTGCTATAACAAATGACCACAGACTTAGGACTTGGTACAGAAATGTATTCTCTCATCGTTCTAAAGGTCAGAATTCTGAAATCAGTTTTACTAGACTGAACCCAAGGTTTTGGTAGGTTATGGTCCCTCAGGTGGCTTTAGAGAAAATTTGTCCCTTACCTCTTTCAGCTCCTGGTGGCTGCCAGCAATCTTCAGTTGTGGCTACGGTGTTTAAATCTCTGCCTCCATGGCCACATTGCTTCCTTCTTCTGTGTCTCTAATCTCCCTCTGACTTCCTCTGATAACGTAGAACACTGGTGATGGCATTTACAGTCATCCCAGTAATCCAAAATAATCTCCTCATCTCAATATTCTTAAATTAACCATATCCACAGAGACACTTTAACCAAATAGGACAAATAATTACAGTTTTTGGAGATTAGCATACGATATCTGTGGATTCATCATTTAATTCACCAAGTTTGTCTTTGAAAAATTTGTTTTATTTTATTTTATTACCTTTTTATTTTTTCTGAAGTTGGAAACGAGGAGGCAGTCAGACAGACTCCCACATGCGCCTGACCGGGATCCACCCGGCATGCCCACCACCAGGGGGCGATGCTCTGCCCATCTGGGGCATTGCTCTGTTGCAACCAGGGCCATTCTAGCGCCTGAGGCAGAGGCCATGGAGCCATCCTCAGTGCCCTGGCCAACTTTACTCCAATGGAGCTTTGGCTGTGGGAAGGGAAGAGAGAGACAGAGAGGAAGGAGAGGGAGAGGTGTGGAGAAGCAGATGGGCGCTTCTCCTGTGTGCCCTGTCTGGGAATCGAACCCAGGACTCCTGCACACCAGGCCAATGCTCTACCCCTGAGCCAATCTGCCAGGGCCTTATTTTATTATCTTTTTAAGTGAGAGGAGGAAACAGAATGAGAGACTTCCACATGCACCCTGACTGGGATCTAGCTGGCAACCTCTGTCTGGGGCTGATGCTTGAATCAACCAAGCTATTTTTAGCACCTGAAGCTGATGTGTTAACCTCAGCACCTGGGGCCAATGCTCCAACCAATTGAACTACTGACTGTGGGAAGGGAAGAGGGAGAGAGGGGGTAGAGAAAGGGAAAGAGAAGCAGATGGTTGCTTCTCTTGTGTGCCCTGACCAGGAATCAAACCCAGGATGTCCATGTGCCGGGCCAATGCTCTATCCACTGAACCAGGGCCTGAAAAATTTATTTCACAGGGAAAATTCTAGCTCATTTCCCTATGCTGAAATCAATTTTAAAAAATGAAAATAATTTGCTGAATTACATTTTGACATTGATAAAAATTGAATTGTAAAAAACATATACTTGCAGACCTTGTGAAAATGAAATAAAACTGATTAGATTTTTTCTTAATCAACACTGATAGAATGAGTGGAGAAATATATCTAGAAGTTGCTGAACTGGGGTAATTTGGTACTGAAAACTAAATCTGAAACTGTTGGAATACCAGGTTTCTAAAATATCTTAGGAGTAATTACCCTAAGCACAAAAAGGAACATTCATGGATTCTTTCCATGTTCATAATCTTTATCTTTGAGAACAGCTCTTTTACATTATGAAACAGAATAAAAATAAATATCATTCTCATTAAACATTTTTGGGGATGAATTACTTACTGCATACCATAACTTTAATATTAGATCTAAATGAATATCTCAGTACAGATAAGGTTTCCAGTTAAAAATCAATGTAATGACAATGAAGAAAGAAAAATTTAATAATTAGAAGTCTATTTTCAATTTCTATTTTTAATTTTAATTTGAAACATAATCTTAAAATCCATGCTTGAGTTATCTTACAGGTTTATATACAATAGTTTAATTAAAACAGAAATCTTTATCATGTGTGTAGTAATTGATATTTTCAGATATTCTGCCTTTCTTTACTACATTGTCTGCCTAGGCTCTGTGTGCAATTAAGTTGGCAAACTCTGGTTTGTGTCTTTTTGTTTCTCATAGATGAGATAGATTGTTCTAAAATACCTCATCTGGTTCTCAAGAATAATTTTGGCCTGACCTGTGGTGGCACAATGAGTAAAGGGTTGACCTGAAATGCTGAGGTCGCAAGTTTAAAATGCTAGGCTTGCCTGGTCAAGGCACATATGAGAAGCAGCTACTACAAGTTGATGTTTCTCTCTTCTTTTCCACCCCCTTTTTCTTTCTCTCCTCAGTCTAAAACCAGTAAATAAATTTAAAAAAATCTTATAAAAAATAATTTTGGCCATCATTGGTTGGCTCAGTGGTAGAGTGTCGGCCTAGTGTGTGGACATCCCAGGTTTGATTCCCAATCAAGGCACACAGGAGAAGCACCCATCTGCTTCTCCACCCCTCCCCCTCTTGCTTCTCTTTCTTTCTCTCTCTTTCTTTCTCTCTCTCTCTCTCTTCCCCTTGTGCTGCCATGACTCAATTGGAGTGAGTTTGCCTGGGTGCGGAGGATGGCTCCATGGCCTCCACCTCAGGTGCTAAGAAGAGATCGGTTGCTGAGCAATGAAGTAATGCCCTAGATGGGTAGAGCATCGCCCCCCTAGTGAGCTTGCTGAGTGGATCCCAGTCAGGGCACATGCAGGAGTTTGTCTCTGCCTCGTCTCCTCTCACTGAATTAAAAAAAAAAAAAGAAAAAAGAAAATAAAAGAATTATTTTGAACTGATATATTCTTTAAAGGATTTGGGTTCAGGTACAAGCTGTCCTGAAAGAAGAGGTCACAGTAATCAAAGCATAGACTACAATGACACATTGGGGTCAAGACTAAGCCTTGAAGAATAAGGAGGTGTCTCCTTACAAACCCAGATAATTCTGCACCAGAGCAAGGGAGGGGTGGCTGTGGGAAAAGCCTTATTGATAAGACATTTTTATTGCTAACTCTGTCTAGCTTAAGGAAACCACAGGAAATGAAGCAAATGTGTTTTTTTATTGTTGTTGTTGTTTAACAAACCAGACACTAAAGAATTGAACATTGCTTTTTCACTGTTTCAGCCGAGGATTGATATGTGTCACTTTGCTTATAGTCCTTGGACAGAAATAGTCAATAGCCCACTGCAAAAGGTTAGGAAAGGGAGGCACACAAGTAAAATATTTGATGCCATTACTGTCTTGCCCCAAGTTGGTGAGCACAAGATTTATTTAAAAATACATGTAAGAATAGATAACTAGGAATTATATCAAGAAAACAGTCTACAAGTCTTGTAAAAATATAAAGAAATTAAAAGATAAGGGGAAAAAATTGGGAGAATGTGAAAATGTACTAATATCTTTATCAGAATAAAATAATGTTAATATTAGAGCCTGTAAAACTGTAAGGAGCTGTTTAACATTGTCATGTGTGTGTGTGTGTGTGTGTGTGTGTATATATATATATATATATTTTAGTTTTAGAGATATTTTAGGAACCAATATCTATTATAGTGAAAAAGCATTTATCAGAAATGTCAACATTTCCTTCAGTGTGACATGCTTCTTTTTTGCTTTTAAATCCTAGAAATATTAAGATAATACATATATAAATATTTAAAATAATATATATTTTATCTTATTTTGTAAAATTATTTTTGCATATACATTTTTTCATCTATCTTTCTATTTGAGTATATTTCTAAAGAAGATGTTTGACTTGATTTTCCAGTTAATGATTATTTTCAAGTCATTGGATTAAAAAAAATCTTTTTAGTCCTTAGTTTTGCTTGAAATGGATTGTTTAAAATGACAATAAATCATTCTTATTTCAAAGGTAAGGTCAGTATTTTTAATAAATATTAGTGTAGATGCTTATTTTAATTTTTTCTGTGTTTTTGTTACAGTTTTATTGAGATGTCATTTACATATGATACAATTCACCCAATTAAAGTGTACAATTTAATGGTTTTAGTATATTCACAGAGTTGTGCAATCATCACCAGAATCAATTTTAGAACATTTCAGCAACTCAAAAAGAAATCTTAAACTCACTAGCTATTTTTTTAGTCTACCTTTAATTATTTTTAATTTTTAAACAATTTATTTGAATTTATTGGAATGACATTGGTTCACACAACCATACAGGTTCTTCCTGATCAAGCGGTGGTGCAGTGGATAGAGCATCAGACTGGGATGCAGAGAACCCAGGTTCAAAACTCTGAGGTTGCCTGCTTGAGCCTGGGCGTATCTGGCTTGAGTACAGGCTCACCAGCTTGAGTGCCAGGTCACTGACTTGAGTGTGGGATCATAGAAATGACTCCATGATCACCAGCTTGAGCCCAAAGGTTGCTGGATTGATCAAGGGGTCACTCGTTCTGCTGTAGCCCCCCAGTCAAAACACATATGAGAAAGCAATCAATGAACAACTAAGGAGCTGCAACAAAGAATTGATGTTTTTCATCTTTCTCCCTGTCTGTCCCTATCTGTTCCTCTCTCTGACTCTCTCTGTCTCTGTCAAAAAAATTAAAAAATGCAAAAAAACCCCACAACATATAGGTTTCAAATATACAAGGCAGGATGCAGGTAGGTGAAGAAGGGCAAAGGTAGTAGGAAATAGGGAAGAGACTTTGCTTGGAGTTGAGGGTGCATGATGCTGTGTGTAGATGGTGTTATATTGAATTGTACACTTGAAATCTATTCTAATTTTTAACTACTGCATTTGAAAAGAGTGCACACATATGTACAGATGCATATATAAACAAACATATATCTATAGTAAATGAATACATTGTTCACTGATACGAAAGGATTTTTGGAAAGTATAAGAAAAGTATAGAATGGTAGCTACAAAATAATCTATTTTGGGATTTTTATGTATATATATAGTTGTGTTGTTTGTGTGTTTTGTGTGCATATATAAGCATTACAGTTATTTGGAAGACTATCAGAATGGTGACTATCTCTGGAAGTTAAGTTTGTAGGCAAATAATACTTTTTCCCATGTTCTTTTTTTCTAATTTTTCAAATTAACATGAATTATTTTTGCAATAAATGTTTTTTTGCAAGAACAAATGTATCAATTTATATTCCTTGAAGAAGTTCAAGAAAATATCTATGGTTTTAAAGAAGTAATCTGCTTTCTACCTGCTTTATACATAAAAACTTACAAAGGTAAATTAGGTAAATTTACCTGGTTCTCTGGTGCCCTAAAATAAGTAGTGCTTTTACAAAAACAAGGTGAAGCAAAAATTGCAAAGCAAATAAACCTATTAGAACTCTACAGAAAGTTTCCATTTTCTTTATGCTTTTCTTAATAGGAAATGTTTTAGCTAATATGAATAGGCAAGGTAATTTTCCCAGCTGTTCAGTGCCAAAGATTTTATGAAATTACATCAGGCAAACCTATTTGTTCTCCTTTTCATTTCTATTGCACTGTGGTTTGCATTATTACTTACTAACTAGATTACACTCTATGGTTTTCTTCAACTATTTCCCCGTTTTTTTATGTGAAGATTTTTTTTTTGTCAAATGCTAGTCATTCATTCATTCATTCCATTTCTGTGTGGGGGTGAATAGCTATGTAGCAATCTATAACAGAAGCCACAGGAAATGTCAAAGGTGTCTCTTAATCTGTTTTATTAATGATTATAACAGCTGAGAAATAAGTCAAGAACAGGAAATCACCTTTTCCAACTAGGAATTTATTGTCCATTTAGGTCTGAGAAACACCTTCACCCCATGGGGATGATTATATTTTCCTTTATTTTAAATTTAGAAGGCTTAGAACAGACACACAATATCTTTAGAGTATTGTATGAACATTTCCAGTTTAGACAACTGGAGTTTTTAATGGAATTCTGCAGTAAGGAGACCTCTAAAAATATAGACAGGAAAATAGCCAGATAAATTTTATTCAGAATTTGTTTTATTTTTCCTTTAATGATCATATGTGAAGTCAGATAGAGCCTTACTTTTCTCACATGTGACAGAAAAGCATCAATACAGAAATGCATCGAAGTGATATGGAGAAGAACATTTTATTTCTGAAATATGACATATATTTATATATAAACATATATGCCCATGTCTGCATTTTAATATTTCAAGAATTGTTAAGTTTATGAACTCTAGGCAAAGTATTTTTCCTCCCCCCAAAATAGGGTTTGTGTGTTTCCTTAAACTCCTCTCAACCTTATTTTGTCTCTAATTATTGGTACCCTAACCAGTTCTTTCACGACTTCCACCAGGTTTCCACAGGTATAGCCTAAAACAAACAAACAAACAAGCAAAGCATCTCTTGGATATTTCTGCCCCAGGGCTTTTGCAACACAGTGATGTGGAAATTTACCTGCCACTCAGTCATGTGCAATGGGATGTTAATGCCCAAGGATCACCCATGACCAGAGGAAGATGGAATCCAAAGTATAAATGTGCTCCCCTTTCTTCTTCTCAAAGAACAGTTCAGATTTATCTAATAATGTTCCCCAAAGGTTCTGCTTGGCTCCTTGCAATGCTGTCCAATATAACTGTTCTACTGTTCTTTCCTTTTTACTTTCTCCTTTTCTTACTCTTACCCTGTGTAGTCACTTGTTAACTTAAACACCTACACATGAGTTGTTGGCTCAGGCTTTGTATTCTGATAAACTGAGGTTAAAACAGAGGTCCCAAAGCAACCCCAGAGAGCTATCAAAATTGGATTTTGGAGTTGACAACAAGGACCAATTGCTGGTTGCAAGTGAAGTGGCATAATATTGAGTATTTCACATCTTTGAAAAAAACTAACAAAATATTGCTAATAATTATACAACAAAGATCTAATTCTAATCTATCAATAATAAAAGTATACCAAACATGCTAGAGAAAATATCTAGTTAGCTTTCTATTTTCTCTGTACAAAATTACTATATAAAAAGCAATCCGCAAATACAGTCATAAAAATTAAGATTAATAGTGTTTTAAAGATGTGGAAAATAGTGTTTTAATGGTATGGTTTTTAAATTTTTGTGTTATTCAATGGTACTATTTCAGGGATTGAGAGTTGACCTGAGTGGGTCTAATTTGAATCTCAGATCTAATGATGGGAAGAATATTGCCCCATGGGCTATAAGACTTCTGTCTTCAACCATGTGAGGTTAGATAATGAAGCCAATGCCAAATAGGCAATGCCTAAAAAGTAAAAGAAAGATATTATTTGAACCCTAGAATAAGCCATATTGGAAACCACTGTTTCATTATATGAAGCAATAAATACATTTCTTTCTTTCTTAATTTGAGCTGGGTTTTCTATCACTCACAACAGAAAGCAAAGACACAGGCATCACTGTCTTCTTGAACACAATGGAAGACAGAGCTTTTAGCTTTCTCACAAAAAAACAAACAAACAAACAAAAACAACCACAAACCTTTTCTAATTGTTTCCAATGTTATTTCAAACATGGTCCATAAACTCCTCAATAAATCTTACTTACTCTTCATTTCTTAGCTTTCTTATTGCCTCAGGGAAAACTTTTCTGGCTTTCAGTAGGTTATTTTCCCTGATTCACATTCCCATAGCACCCTGTACTTCCTTTTCAGATCATAGACAGATACATTTGTTTTTCAGTGTCTTTTCCACAACGTTGTAAGCTCCATGTGGGAAGCTTGTTGTCTATTTTTATTTTAAAATTAATATATCCATACCAAGCCCAATGTCTGATGTGGAAAAAATATTAAAGGAGTTCCTGCCTTACCCATGGTTTTGCTTTTTGAGGTTTCAGTCACCTGCAGTCAACTGCAATCTTAAAATATTAAATGGACAATTTTAGAAATAAACAAGTCAGACATTTTAAATTGTGCACAGTGATCAGTAGCATGCCACCTGCTCCTTCCTGCCCAGTTTGTGAAACATCACTTTGTCCAGCACATCCATGCTATGTACACTATCTGCCCATTAGTTACCTAGTAGGTGTCTACTTTTTACTCCTGTATCCTGTTATTTGTTTTTTTTAATTTAATTTTTATTAATTTTAATTTATTATGTTTATATGGATTCAAGTATCTCACTGAATATAGCCCCCTCACCCTCACCCCTATGTTTCATTTTATACCCTCTTTGCCCCCCCACTCTCTAACTCCTTCCCCCCTTCCCTCTAGGATTTGCTGTCCTATTATCTATATCTCTGTTATGTATACAGTTTCACTAATCCCTTTACCTTCTCTAATCCCATCCCCTTATCCTTCTTTCCTCTGACAGCTGTCCCTCTGCTCCTCTGACCCTGCCTCTGCCTCTTCTGTTCCTCAGTTCATTTTGTTCATTAGATACCACATATAAGTGAGATCATATGATATTTGTCTTTCTCTGCCTGGCTTATTTCACTTAGCATAATAATCTCCAGGTCCATACATGCTGTCGCAAATGGTAAGATTTCCTTTTTTTCATAGCCACATAGTGTTCCATTGTGTATATGTACCACTGTGTTTTAATCCACTCGTTCACTGACGGACACTTGGGCTGTTTCCAGATCCTGGTTATTGTAAACAGTGCTGCAATAAACATGTGGTGCATATCTTCTTTTGAACCAGTGATTTGGTATTCTTAGGATATATCCCTAAAAGTGGGATAGCTGGGTCAAAAGGCAATGGAGTTTTTAATTTTTTGAGAAAACCCTATACAATTTTCCACAGTGGTTGCACCAGACTGTATTCCCACCAGAAGTGCAAGAGGGTTCCCTTTTCTCCACACCCTTGACAGCACTTATTGTGTGTTGTTTCATTAATGAGCACCATTTTGACAGGTGTGAGGTGTTAGCTCATTGTAGTTTAATTTGCATTTCTCTGATGATTAGTGATGTTGAATATTTTTTCATATGCCTATTGGCCATTTGTATGTTGTTTTTGGAGAAGTGTCTATTTATAATAGTTCTTTTGCCCATTTCATAATTGGACTGTTTACCTTCCTGGTGTTGAGTTTTACAAGTTCTTTATAAATTTTGATTATTAACCCTTTATTAGATGTACTAGCAAATATGTTCTCCCATTGTGTGGGTTGTTTTTTATTTTGTTCATGGTGTCCTTTACTGTGCAAAACCTTTTTAGTTTGATATAGTCCAATTTGTTCATCCTGTTCTTTATTTCACTTGTCCATGGAGATAATTGAGCAAAAATATCACTACAAGAGATATTAAAGAGTTTACTGCCTATATTTTCTTCCAAGATGTTTATGGTTTCACAACTTACATTTAAGTCTTTTATCTATTTTGAGTTTATTTTTGTAAATCGTGTAAGTTGGTGGTCTAGTTTCATTTTTTTGCAGGTAGCTGTCCAATTTTCCCAAAACCATTTATTAAAGAGACTGTCTTGACTTCACTAAATGCTCTTACCTTCTTGTCAAATATTAATTGATCATAAAGGTGTGGGTTTATTTCTGGGTTCTCTGTTCTGTTTCATTGATATATTTGCCTGTTCTTATGCCAGTACCAAGCTAATTTGAGTATAATAGCCTTGTAGTATAACTTGATATCCAGAACTATGATACTTTCCACTTTATTCTTCATTTTCAAGATTGCTGAGGCTATTTGTGTTCTTTTTGGTTCCATATAAATTTTTGGAATATTTGTTCTATATCTTTGAAGTATGCCATGGGTATTTAATAAGAATTGCATTAAATCTATAGATTGCTTTGGGTAATATAGATATTTTAATGATGTTTATTCTTCCTATCCATGAAAATGGTATATGCTTCCACTTGTTTGTATCTTCCTTGATTTCTTCTTTTCAATGTTTTATAATTTTCTGAATACAAGTCTTTTACCTCCTTGGTTAAATTTACACCTAGATACTTTGTTTTTTTGTTGTTGTTGCAATAGTGAAGAAGGTTGTTTTCTTTTTTTAAAATAAATTTTTATTAATTTTAATGGGGTGACATTAATAAATCAGGGTACATACGTTCAAAGTAAACATCTCCAGGTTATCTTGTCATTCAATTATGTTGTATACCCATCACCCAAAGTCAAATTGTCCTCTGTCACCTTCCATCTGGTTTTCTTTGTGCCCCTCCCCTTTCCTCTCTCCCTCTGTCTTCTCTCCCCCCCATAACCATCACACTCTTGTCCATGTCTCTTAGTCTCGTTTTTATGTCCCACCTATGTATGGAATCATGCAGTTCTTAGGTTTTTCTGATTTACTTATTTCACTCCATATAATATTATCAAGATCCATCCATTTTGTTGTAAATGATCCAATGTCATCATTTCTTATGGCTGAGTAGTATTCCATAGTATATATGTACCACAATCTTCTTTATCCATTCATCTATTGAAGGGCTTTTTGGTTATTTCCATGTCTTGGCCACTGTGAACAATGCTGCAATTAACATGAAGCTGCATGTGTCTTTATGTACCAATGTTTTTGAACTTTGGAGGTATATACCCAGTAGAGGGATTGCTGGGTCATATGCTAGTTCTATTTTAGTTTTTTGAGGAAGAACCATATTTTCTTTCATAATGGTTGTATTACTTTACATTTCCACCAACAGTGTATGAGGGTTTCTTTTTCTCCACAGCCTCTCCAACACTTGTTGATAACAGCCAATCTAACAGATGTGACGTAGTTTCTCATTGTAGTTTTGGTTTGCATTTCTCTAATAACTAATGAAGATGAGCATCTTTTTATATATCTGTTGGCCATTTGTATTTCTTCCTGGGAGAAGTGTCTGTTCATGTCCTTTTTCTATTTTTTTATTGGATTGTTGGTTGGTTTGTTGTTGAGTTTTATGAGTTCTTTGTATATTTTGGATATTAGGCCCTTATCTGAGCTATTGTTTGAAAATATCATCTCCCATTTAGTTGGCTGTCTGTATATTTTGTTATCAGTTTCTCTTGCTGTGCAAAAACTTCTTAGTCTGATGTGGTCCCATTCATTTATCTTTGCTTTTAATTCTCTTGCCTTTGGAGTCAAATTTATAAAATGCTCTTTAAAACCAAGGTCCATGAGTTTAGTATCTATGTTTTCTTCTATGTACTTTATTGTTTCAGGTCTTATATTTAGGTCTTTGATCCATTTTGAATTAATTTTAGTAAAAGGGGACAAGCTGCAGTCAAGTTTAATTTTTTAGCATGTGGCTCTCCAGTTTTCCCAGCACCATTTGTGTTATTGGCCCCTTTATCAAAAATTATTTGACCATATATATGTGGTTTTATTTCTGAACTTTCTATTCTGTTCCATTGGTCTGGGTGTGTATTTTTCTGCCAATACCATGCTGTTTTGATTGTGGTGGCTCTATAATATAATTTGAAGTCATGTATTGTAATGCCCCCAGCTTTGTTCTTTTTCCTTAGGATTGCTTTGGCTATTTCGGGTTTTTTATAGTTTCATATAAATCTGATGATTTTTTGTTCCATTTCTTTAAAAAACATCATTTGAATTTTGACGGGAATTGTATTAAATTTGTATATTGCTTTGGGTAATATAGCCATTTTGATTATATTTATTCTTCCTATCCAAAAACGGAATATTTTTCTATTTCATTGTATCTTTTTCGATTTCCCTTAACAATGCTTTGTAGTTTTCATTATATAGGTCCTTTACATTCTTTGTTATGTTTATTTCTAGGCTTTTATTTATTTTACAACCGTGAAGGGGATTATTTTTTTGAGTTCTTATTCTAATGTTTTGTTGTTGGCATAGAGAAAGGCTATGGACTTTTGTATATTAATTTTAAATCCTGTGACCTTACTGTATTGGTTTATTGTTTCTAGTAATCTTTTTGTGGGGTCTTTGGGGTTTTTGATGTATAGCATCATATCATCTGCAAAAAGTGAAACCTTTACTTCTTCTTTTCCGATATGGATGCCTTTTATTTCTTTATCTTGTCTGCTTGCTCAGCTAGGACTTCTAGCATCACATTGAATAAGAGTGGAGAGAGTGGACAACCCTGTCTCGTTCCTGATTTAAGGGGAAAGTCCTCAATTTTATGCCAATTAATATGATGTTAGCTGATGGTTTATCATAAATGGCCTTTATCATGTTGAGAGATTTTCCTTCTATACCCATTTTGTTGAGTGTCTTAAACATAAAACTGTGTTGTATTTTATCGAATGCCATTTTTGCATCTATTGATAGGATCATGTGGTTATTGTTCTTTGTTTTGTGGATATGATGTATTACGTTAACCGTTTTTCGTATGTTGAAACATCCTTGAGATTCTAGGATGAATCCCACTTGATCATGATGTATATATTTTTAAATATGTTGTTGTATTTGATTTGTTAATATTTTTAGTATTTTAGCATTTGTATTCATTAGAGATATAGGTCTGTAGTTTTCTTTTTTTTGTGCTGTCGTCAGGTTTTAGTATGAGGGTTAAGTTGGCCTCATAAAATGTGTTTGGAAGCATTGCTTCTTCTTCAATTTTTTGGAAGACTTTGAGTAGAATAGGAACCAAGTCTTCTTTGAAAGTTTGATAGAATTCACTAGTAGAGCCGTCTGAGCCTGGACTTTTATTTTTGGGGAGGTTTTTAATAGTTTTTTCTATTTCCTCTTTGCTTATTGGTCTGATTAGGCTTTCTGGTTCTTCATGACTTAGTCTAGGAAGGTTGTATTGTTCCAGGAATTTATCCGTTTCTTCTAGGTTGTTGAATTTGGTGGCATATAGTTTTTATAGTATTCTACAGTAATTCTTTGTATATCTACGGTGTCCATGGTGATTTCTCCTCTTTCATTTTGGATTTTGTTTATATGAGTTCTTTCTCTTTTTTCCTTGGTGAGTCTTGCCAAGGGTTTGTCAATTTTGTTGATCTTTTCAAAGAACCAGCTCCTTGTTTTATTAACTTTTTTCTATAGTTTTCTGTTCTCTATTTCATTTATTTCTGCTCTGATTTTTATTATTTCCTTTCTTCGGCTGATTTTGGGTTGTCTTTGTTCTTCTTTTTCTAGTTCCTTAAGGTGTGAAGTTAAGTGGTTTACTTCGGCTCTCTCTTGTTTGTTCATTTAGGCCTGAAGTGATATGAACTTCTCTCTATTACTGCTTTTGCTGCATCCCAGAGATCCTGATATGTCGCATTGTCATTTTCATTTGTCTGTATATATCTTTTGATCTCTGTGCTTATTTTTTCTTTGATCCACTCATTTTTTAAAAGTATGTTGTTTAGTTTCCACATTTTTGTGAGGGTTTTTTCCTCTTTTTTGCAGTTGAATTCTAGTTTCAAGGCTTTATGATCAGAAAATGTGCTTGGTACAATTTCAATTTTTCTGAATTTGCTGATGTTATTTTTGTGGCCCAACATATGATCAATTCTTGAGAATGTTCCATGTACACTAGAGAAAAATGTGTACTCTGTCACTTTGGGATGAAATGTCCTGTAGATGTCTATCATGTCCAATTGCTCTAGTGTTTCGTTTAAGGCCAATATAACTTTATTGATTTTCTGTTTGGATGAACAATCTAGAGCCGTCAGCGGTGTATTGAGATCTCCAGGTATGATTGTATTTTTGTCAGTTTTTGATTTAAGGTCAATAAGTAGCTGTCTTATATATTTTTGTACTCTTTGGTTTGGTGCATATATATTAAGAATCATTATGTCTTCTTGATTCAGTGTCCCCTTAATCATTATGAAATGACTATTTTTGGCTCTCAGTACTTTTGCTATCTTGTAGTCAGCATTATTAGATATGAGGATTGCTACATCTGCTTTTTTTTGGATGTTATTTGCTTGGAGTATTGTTTTCTAGCCTTTCACTTTGAGTTTGTTTTTATCCTTGTTGCTTAGATGTGTTTCTTGTAGGCAGCATACAGTTGGACTTTCTTTTTTAATCCATTCTACTACTCTGTGTCTTTTTATTGGTGAGTTTAATTTGTTTACATTTAGTGTAATTATTGACACTTGAGGGTTCCTTATTGCCATTTTACATATTGCTTTCTGTTAGTTTTGTATCTTGTTTGATTCTCTTTTGTTTTTTTATCATTTGATTTTGTTTGGTTGAAATCCATACTTCTTTCCTCTGTTCCTACCTTTTTTTAAGTCATGTGCTTCTGTGGTGGTTTTTTCAGGGGTAGTTACCATTAAGTAATAAAAAGGGTACCTATCATGTTCATTGTAGTACACTATCTTATGAGTTCTGCACTCCATCGTCCTTTGCTACTGTTAATTTTTATCTTCTGCCCTTTTTTTGTTTTTGTTGTCACAGTTTTAATTTGATTTTATTGTGTTCTTGGTGGAGCTTTTACTTGTCGTTGTGTTTTGTTTTGTTCTTTGTATCTGGTTGGAAAACCCCCTTTAGTATTTCCTGGAGTGGGGTTTTCTGATGATAAATTCCCTCATCTTTTCTGTATCTGTGAATGTTTTTATTTCTCCTTTGTATCTGAAGGATAGCTTTGATGGGTATAGTATTCTTGGCTGAAAGTTCCTCTCTTTTAGAACTTTAAACACTGGGGTCCACTCTCTTCTAACTTGTAGAGTTTCTGTTGAGAAATCCGCTGATAATCTAATAGGCCTTCCTTTATATGTTGTATTCTTCTTTTCCCTGGCTGTCTTGAGAATTTTTTCTTTGTCGTTGGTTTGTGCCAATTTCATTATGATTTGTCTTTGAGTAGGTTTGTTGAGGTTAAGATAACTTGGTGTTCTGTTTCCTTCTTGAATTTGAGGCTTTAGTTCTTTCCACAGGCTTGGGAAGTTCTCGTCTATTATTTGTTTGAATATATTCTCCATTCCATTTGCTCTCTCTTCTCCTTCTGATATACCTATTATTCTTATGTTACTCTTTTTGATGGAATCAGACAATTTCTGTAGGGCTTTCTCATTTTTTTTAAATTTTGAGTCTCTCTCTTCTCTTTGTTGTGCCTCAAGTTGCCTGTCTTTTATGTCACTAATCCTCTCTTCTATCTGGCCTGTTCTATTAGCTAAGCTTCTTACCTTGTTTTTCAGTTCATTATTGAGTTTTTCATCTGTTTAATTTGTTTTCATAGTTTCAATTTCCTTGGTAATATATTCTTTGTGTTTGTTGAATTGTTTTTTGAGCTCCCTAAATTACCTTTCTGTGTTTTCTTGTATATCTCTGAGTATTTTTAGGATTTCTATTTTAAATTCTCTGTCATTTAACTCCAAGGTTTTCAATCTATTAAATTTTTTTCTATAGATTTTTTCTCATCTATCTGTGCTACATCTCTGTCTTTTATATCCATGATATTCAATTTTCTTTTCCTTAATGGCATCTGAGGGTGGTTTTGTTAATACCATTAATGAGAATTAAGAAAGAATAAAAAGTAGGAAAAAAGACAACAATAAGAAAATTATTAAAAAACATTATTTTTATTTCTTTTTTTCCTTTTTTCTTTCCCTCTTTGAGAAAATACCATGAAAAACTGAGAATTATATTGTACTAAATGGAACAAAAGTTACCTTTAATGGAGGGCTTGAGTAGGGGAGAAGTGATAAAGGGTCAAAAAGGAGGTAGGGATCCACAAAATGTAAAAAGGAAAAAAATTAAATCAAGAATAAAATGATTTGCGTGTAAATCATGGTTGACTGAGACATATAGTGAAAGGGATAAGAGGGAAACAAGAAAAAGAAAAAAAATACTATTGTATTAAGTGGAACAAAACCTATATAAAATGGAGAGCTGGGGTTGGAGGGAATGCTGATGAGTTAAAAAGCAAATAAAAAGCACACAATATGCCACAAAGAAAAAATTTGAATCCAAAATAAAATAATTTGTTCATGAGTTAGGATTGTGTTGGGCAGATAAAATGTATTATGCTCACTTTGTTAAAGATGACACAAGGAGGCCATCGCCCAGGTGATATTAATGTGTGTTGGGGGCAGGCAGGATTGTTGTAGCCTGGAGCTTGGTTTTGGGATTAAGCCTTTCCCACCCTTTTTGATGTGGGGCAGTACAATCCAATCATGCTTCAGAGAAGTGACTTTGTATTAGAGACTTCCCTATTTTGTATATTGGATTAGAGGGTGTGAAGCTACACTATAAAATAGGGGCAGAAGAACGGGAGCTTGCCCGCTCTTGGTTCCTGAGATGATTAGCATGAGAGAGTAGAGGGAGCAGAGTAGAGGGCAAAAAGAGGCCATGTGGCCAGGAGAAGCAGCCAAGATGGTGGAGTGCTGAGTGAGATGCCAGTTTGTGTAGAGTTTGTGTAGAGAGAAGGAAGGAGATGGGGAACTGAGGAGAATAAGGCTGGTGAGCTAGAAACCTTTGATTCTAGGAAAGTCGGATAAGTCAGTGGCTTTGTGAGCACTGAATGTGAGTGGGTTTTGGAGCCCAGTGTGTATTTTTACTTGCCTGCCGGGTGCAAACTAGAATTAA